>NC_079446.1:20091611-20231611 GCF_903798145.1 Danio aesculapii
AGGATGAGTAAGTTCATCATGAAGACATTCATTCACCTCGGTACCAAAATAAACCATCAAAAATACCATCAATCCACCTGAAGTGATCACCTTCTCTAGCAGCTGGAAATGTCAAAACTAAATTCTTCGTAATTAAGTTATATTAATATACTTTATATAACACCTGAAACTCTGTATAAAATATAAGGATGTTCTTTATTCTAAAGATATTGTTGATTCATCTAAGACATTTAAAGTAAGTTTGTTTCCTTCCACGCTATCAGATTCTCTGTGTTATTGGCACATGGGCGTTCTGCAGATGCCGACGGTTTTCACCATGCCAGCGGTGAGGCTATTCGTGGGCTTTTGGGGTTTTCTGTTCCTTGTGTTTCACTCAGTGCTCTCTATTGAACAGAAACACAGCAAACGCTCACGTCAGGTGTCCTCCTCGCATGTGTGAAAAAAAAAAACATCAGGATTTAATAAGAACTCACCTCAAATTTGGAGATGAACTCAGCGAAGATGCCGAAGAAGGTTTCTGTGGTTGTGACTTTACTGTCCTCTCCAAAGTAAGAGGCCACATTATGAAACTCGTCCATCGCTCTTTGCTGCAAGGAGTCGAGGGATTGAACCGCTGGATGACAGTTTTCCAAAAAGCTCTAACAGAAAGGTCAAGGCTAGATTCCGTGTTTTCACAGCATACAGTCTTAAAAATAAATGTTCCAGACAGGGGTTTGTAGAAATGTAAATTAGTTTTGCAATACAAGTTTTACTCTAAAGAACTTTCTGTGCAATGAAAATATTCCACAGCTTTAGAAGCGTTCTTCATGGAACCATCGATGCCAATAACGAATCTTTAACACTTAGATAATGCTAGATGGTGTTAGCAGGTTTGGCATGCTGTCCCGGGAGAGAACCCTGAGCTCGGAAATACAGTTGCAATCAAAATTATTAGCCCCCCTTTGTATTTTTTTTTTTTTTTAATATTTCCCAAATGATGTTTAACAGAGCAAGGAAATTACCACAGTATGTCTGATAATATTTTTCTTCTGGAGAAAGTCTTATATTTTATTTCGGCTAGAATAAAAGCTGTTTTAATTTTTTAAAAAACCATTTTAAGTTTATAATTATTAGCCTCTTGAAGCTATATTTGCCAAAAGTCTACAGAACAAACCATCATTATACAATAACCTGCCTAATTACCCTAAGTCTAGTTAACCTAATTAAGCCTTTAAATGTCACTTTAAGCTGTATAGAAGTGTCTTGAAACATATCTAGTAAAATATTATGTACTGTCATCATGGCAAAGATAAAATAAATCTGTAAATAGATATGAGTTATTAAAACTATTATGTTTAGAAATGTGTTGAAAAAATCTGCTCTCCATTAAACAGAAATTGGGGAAAAATAAACAGGGGGGCTAATAATTCAGGGGGTTTAATAATTCTGACTTCATCTGCAGATCAAGTCACCTAGTCAATTCAATGAGCATTTAACCTTCCTGTCGTGTTCGGGTCAAATCTGACCGATTTACAACTTAAATCACTCATAAATATTGTGTTTTACATCTGATTGCCTCAAGACCTTATGATATCCTCCACACTATGTATTTGAACATATAAATGTGATGATCTTCTCTTTCATTGAATATTAAGTGTTTTAATCAACCTTGTTACACCTGTGGTGTTCCCGGTCAAAAGTGACCGCCGTAGGAAATGAATGGGTATCCAGACTATATTCATCCATCAGACAGAAAACATCCCCACACACACTACCCCAACTCACTCACTCACTCATTGATTCATTTCAGACTGAACAATGTCTTTTGCAGGTACACATCTCTTTTTAGATTAGATTAGATTAGATTCAATTTATTGTCATCACACATGTACAAGTACAAGGCAACGAAATGCAGGTAATGTAATGTGTTTTACGCGCTAATGTGCTGATCCTTCAGCCTGATCTCACAAGGAAACAACTATTTTACATTTTGTCAGTTTACTGGTCAATTCATATGTGTTCAGTCGTACAAATGTGTACGATTTTTAAAAGGAGGCTAGCACCCAACCCCACCCCTAAACCCAATCGTCAATGGGGATAAGCAAATTGTACAAAACTGTATGAATGAGATCGTACAAATTCATATGGCTTAGCTAATAAACCAGTAAGTTATGAATTGCCATGAAAGTGTTTGATCCTCCAGCGTGAATCAACTTCCTGATAAAAAAAGTGTATCATATCTTCACACAGATTGGACAGGTGTCTGTTATGGAAATCCATCTGTCTGTCTTTCTTTCTTTCTTTCTTACTTACTTTTCTTAGTTCATTATTTTTGTTTATTTATTTCCCTCTCTCTGGAAAGAAGCACAGAGGAGTCTTTCTTTCTTTCTTTATGCCAATCTCCGTTCAGCCAATCTCTGAGTCTAGCAGGAGCACTTTTAGCACTATTCCCTATATTAGTACACTTGAAGGACTGAAAATTCGATCACTCAGAAGACAGGAAAGGAGCATTTTGTTTGTGCTTTGCTGGTTGATAAATCATTCAGGTGGATTAAAATTTCACTTTCTTTGGTCAGACTCTGTGATAGTTATTTTAGCGAGCTGTCTGTTAGTAACAAAACAAAGTATTTTGATTTCTGTCATCTATTGTTCATTTTGTAATATATTTTAAGTGCCTATTTTTATTTTCATTGCAGATATTTGATGTCTAATTCTGTAAATTCATGTTAAACACTACTTTGAGGCATTGTTCACAGCTAAAGAATGTTGAATAAAAATTTGGTGGAGAATGATTTTTGTGCTAATATAAGAGCAGTTAAAACAGACCGGTCAAACACTAAAGTAAGGGTCAGAATGTGAACACGACAGGAGGGTTAAAGGGATATGAGATCAGGTAGTTCTCAAGAGCTCCCCCTGATTCGTTTAGCCTATTCCTTGATTAATAATGACAGCTCTATAGGAATAGACCACCAACCACACCAGTGCATACTCACATAGAGAAGCTCAGTATTAAAGTGCTTGTGACTGCTAAAATTATTTAATTCACTTATGTCTCATGGCCTTGGACTGTGGGAGGAAATTAAAGTACCCCAGGGGAAACCCATGTGAACACGGGGAGTACATGTAAACTCTGCACAGAAATGCTGACCCAGCTAGGACTTCAACCAGCGACCTTCTTGTTGTAAGGCAGCAGTACTAGCCACTGAGCTGCTGTGTCACCCAATCCTGGATTAAGCTAGAAATGAGAAGGGAGAAGGGGTGGATTTTTGCGGACCTTTCAAAATGAAGATAGGAAGAAAAGTTAGGCTGGATATTTATGTTAAGTTTGGAATAATTCGATTGGCTAGCTAATGATTAGCAATAGGGACCAGTGGCGGTCAATCATATGACGTGCTCCTCTGGAAATTAGTTGGTGAAACTTCACTTAAAGGAATACACCATTCCAACATAGGCAGTAGGCGTGCCCCAAATCACACACTTATGCACTATTCTATGCCATTTTGCAGTACAAATATTGTAAGTAGTCCGTTCACACTGAAAACTTTAAAAATAATAAGTGTAGTTTAATTACCCAGATGATGCACTCATTCAGCCGGTAAAATGGAAGTGTGGAATGATGGACACTTCACGCACTCAACGCCCGCTGCTTTGCTCATGTAGTGGAGCTATCGGGCGAACATGTTGGATTACTTTATTTATTTTGGATTGTGAAAGCAAAATTCTCCTATGAGAGTGATTATAGCACCTCCTGATGGTGAATGTGGTTATACTTAAGGCAGGTATTATTTGGAAGTTTGACATAATTAACTAATTTGACAAATGTCAAACATCATCAGGGAAACGGTTTGAATTTCTGCTTAGTAAAAAACCATCAGTGTTCTATTTGGGACGACACAACATACATATACTATACTGTTAAGTGTGTAAGTGCGTAAGTACATAGTCCATGAGTGCATAGTGTTTAGTGTGCCATTTGGGACGCAGCTAGTGTTCCCACACTTTGCTTAAAGAGATAGTTCACTCAAACCTGAAAATTCTTTAATTATTTACTCACCCTTCACTTGAAAGATTTTCATACCCAAAGTCAAGTTACTGGTTTCTAACATTCTTCAAAATATCTTGAGTGTGTGTGGGTGTGTGTGTTCAACAGAATAAAGAAACGCATAAAGGTTAGCAACCACTTGAGGGTGAGTAATGAGTGAATTTTCAGTTTTGTGTAAACCATACCTTCAAATACTTTCCAGTTTCAGCATCCTCAAATTCAAGGACTTCATGTGGGGACACATTTCTGGTGAGAGCAAGGTCACATTTGAGACAAATTTCTTGAAACTTGTATTTTCCAGGGATCACTTTCAGACTATTTTTACAAAAGTTTCAGTGTCTGTGAAACGATGAAGTACTATTGTAACTGTTTCAGGCATGTGTGAACATCATGATAATGTACAACACAAATGACAACATGCAGGAAACACTGAAAACATGCAGGAAACAGGTAATGCATAAAGCCATTTACAGTAACTGAGGTAAATCAAGCAAAGTAGTATGCATAGGACATGCATTGTTGGCAAAACAACAACAAAAACACTGTAGCAGACCAAAGAGAATAATGTGGAAAACCACTAGATCAAAATAAATGCAAGCACTTTCACTAGCTATGTTTCCATCTACCTATTTTTATGAATTTTCATTAAAAAAACGGTTGATGGAAACGCCATGATGCGCATACATTTTGAAAATGCACATAAGTGAGTTGGAAGAACTTTTTATTCGATAAGAAAAGATGCGCATAAACTACGCTGGAAACACTTTTATCGCACAAATTTCAGGTATGCGCATTAAAAAAGGTCATGTGATTTTGATTAAAAGAGATTGTGTGATGATAAAATTGTGCGTAAATGGATAAACCAGCAGGCCGAGCACACTGTAAACCATCTGAAATGTTGTATTGGTCATTCTAAAATGCCATAACCATTTCAGTATCAGTGTTATTATATTATTAATGACCTCCAGAATCAAGAGCATCTGTGCTCTGCGTCTGACACCTTCAAACGCCACCGCGCAATCACTGTGTGTCTGGATTGCTTTCTAAGGCTCAAGTTATTTATTAAATGAAGAAAAGATTGACGCAGCTTCTCCTACCGCAGTAAATTCAGTTTTTACTGTTGATATTTGGTGCCAGTTAATCAGGATGTGACAATTTTGTTGACTCATTGAATGGAAACACTGCTTTATTCGCACGTCTTTAATGCGATAATCCAGTTTTGCGTATAAAGTTCATCTGCAATTTTGGATGGAAATATAGCTACTGACCTGTACATGTGCATGTTTACTCTGAAAACCTTACCAGGGTCTTTTTTCAATTTCCCAAACTTTAAAGGATTTAAAGTATGTAGGAACCCTGTATAGAGTTTTTCTAATGATGTCATATACTTAAACAGAATTCTTATTTTAAACATTTCTAATAATCTTTTGTGACCTTTTGTGAAATGTAAAGTTTCTATAGATTTCAAAGTTCTTCACTGATTCTAATATAGAATCTTTATTTTTAAGAGTGTGGTTCACACAATAACGAAAATATGTACTACTGCATCCCTGATGAAGGTAATGTGTATGTTATAGGGCTGCACGATACTGGACAAAATCTGACATTGCAATGTTTTCTATTTTTGCCATATATAAACAATTTCACTGGATTACTTGAAAACTGCTATTTAGAAGGAATGTATTAATGTAGAATGATTGGCAAGATTCTGTAGGGAAGTGAATCAGGCATAAAATCTAATAAACAGATTATAAGCAAATACATCCATATCAGATAAGCTAAGATAAAAGTGAAATAAACTGGTATGTTTTTGTGGCAGTCAAATAGTATTCAGGTACAGAATTTGAATAGTCAAATGTAAAATAACACTGCAAAGTCTTTACTAATATAAATAATTCAATAAAAGTTATTAAACTTTATTAAAGTTACAAAAGGTAAAATGTCTTGTGCCTGAAAGCGTTCAATTCTCTCCGTAAAATTGTGGAAATGAAAAACCTTCACTCCATTTTGATTAAACTATTCAATAACCACACTCATGAATTTCTCATGGTCAACTATAATCATAACTCAACATTGCTGATCCTGTGATGTGGCTATTGCGAATGTGCACATTGCGATATCGATGCTGAAACGATATATTGTGCAGCCCTAGTGTATGTTCTTCTTTATCTTGCTTGTGCTTCATTATTTAATGGCAGTGTATAGCAGTGATGGATGCTTTTGAGGCACTTCAAAAACTTGATGAATCTTTTGTTTCAAATAATTGATTAGAAGCGCATATCAAATTGCCAGATGATTTGAGTAAACAAGTATTTGTTACATCATAACTGTTACGAAACACTTCAAAGTATTTAAAATACACAGCGTACTCATGCTTACAAATTCGTGGTTCTTGGTAATTCATATAATTGCAGTCAATGGATTTTTAGATTAAAACTAAACATCAAAACAAGCCCAAATCAACAGCCAGCACTCCTGGTTATGTACTGAACATTACTTGTATTGAACATTGATTGAAAATATTGTTCAATTAATTGCGCAGACAGATTGCTTCATTAGACCTGATTGTATTATTAAGAGCTACAGGGATTGATTTGATTCTTGTTTGAATATTCATTTTTACATACTTACATTATACAAATCACCAAGGATCACAGAATTAGCTCAAAATCTACAATGGCCTGAGTGTGAGTACATTAAGTGTAATTTTTGGGTGAACTATCTCTTTAAAAAATGTGATGCTGGTCACTTTTCAATGCCATTATATGAACAAGCATGACCAAGACTTTAAAAAGGAAAATCTCCTTCTGTGATTTAAAAAAGGTTATAGAGCACTGGAACAAAAAGCAGGGCGAGTAAAAAATGGCAGAACTTAAATTTTTGGGTGAACTAGCCATTTAGGATTGTAGCTGACCTTAACTGTTAGAATAATTAGTTTTTAATCTTGTTACTATTAAAAAAGGGTGTCAGTGGAGTCTTAAAAAAAGTCTTAAATCTCAAATACAAAATTTTAGGCCTTAAAAAGTCTTAAATTTACTGAAATATTGTCTTGTGGGTCTTACTTTTTTTAAACAGGTCTTAATTTTCCTTTGTTCACATATAGCTGACCAATCTGGCCAAAACCCATCCAATAAATAAATAATAAAACTTTACCCTTTTTATTAAAGAATGTAATTATTAGCTCTATTTCCCATAATGGTTTCATTGTTTTCCTTACAACAACATTTGTTAAAAAAGTTCTCCATGTTTTTACTGCTGAGGAAGCTGACTTTTTTTTTTTTTTTAAGTGTATGTTTACAACTAGAGCTTACTTGTTTTGACACAATATTTAAAATATTTTATTAAATAAATTATTATTTATTAAATAAATTAGTTTAAATAATTAAATAAAGTATTATTTTTTTTAATTATGAAATTATTACAGTGTTGTATTATTAAAATTATCAATGTAAAAAGTTTGATGGGGCAAATAAAGATCTTTTTTCCAACTGAGCCATTCGAAAAATTTGTTCAACCCTGTATGAGTCTAAAATTTCATTCATAATGGTCTTAAAAAGTCTTAAATTGAACTTGCTGAAAGCTGCAGAAACCCTGATTCATAAAGCAGCAGTAGATTTGAGGATACACTCATGACTGCTGCGAATCGATCCTCTGCTGTAGCTGGGATTTTCACACAGGCGGTTCTTATGTCCTGGATGGTGGAGTGAACGTCACTGAGATCAGCAGTAATGGTCCTCTGATTGACTGCATTTACAGTGAACAGACAAAGACACAAATCAATCATTGATCAATGTTACTGTAAATTAATTGACAGCATATTTTTCTCCAAAAGATTGGGGTCAGTAAGTTGACTTAGGATCACATTTTATCAATCCTTTTCATTTATTTTCTATCTACAGCCTATTTAGATTTTGATACAGAACAATTCACACACATGGTTTTCGGTGGAGTTTAACAGTATTAAGATACAGAAATGAATGATCAAATCTAAAATAACACAGAAATCTTTGTTATATAAATAATTAAATGCAGTTAATCTTGAAATCTAACAGTTGCAGGCCTTAAAAACATCCAAATAAAAATCTCACACTACTCAATTGCAATTGATTAATTGTTGTAATCCCAACTTGACATTGCAGATCCTGTGATGTGATTATTTCAGATTCGCATATTGCAATATTGATGCTGAAACTATATATTGTGCAGCCCAAGCACGCACACGCACGCACACACACACACACTAAAGTTCTCATTTACATTTTTTGGTGTCTGTTGTTTTGTGGCCTATTACTATGCACTTCTAACATTCCTTTGTAAACAAAATAGTGTGTATGTATATCATATTTAGTATTTACACGCAAAATCACCATCGACAGAACAAGTTAAAGACAATAGATGTGATTTCAGCACAAGTATATACAAATTTCACAAAAAAGCGTGAATAAATGTTAGAAGATGAGTTGAGCAAATAATAAGAAGGTGTGGAACATTTTAAAGACAATGTCAGGATAAACATCTGTAAAGCAATCATGACAGAATCATCATTTTTCAAGATTTGAGATGGATGATATCAGTGTTAACTATAATGATTTACTTGGCACAGTTGTTCCCTCCTTCTGGAAAAGGATTGTTATTAAGTTAGAAAATTAGAAAAATGTTTCAAACCACAAATGTAAGAAAAGTGACGGGACCTGATGGATGTAGTAGTCCTTGTATGCTGAAAAGTTGTGCCAGCAAATCAGTAGCACTGGCATGGCAATCAATTTTTCAGGAATCTATAGACACACAGACTGTCCCTACATTATGGAAGATTCCTTATATAAAACCACTAAACCAAACGACTGTTAAGACTACAGACCTATAACTCTCACTTCTGTGATTATGAAATGCTTAGAGAGAATTCTACTAAAACATCTGGTAAGTACTATTAAGCACAAACTTGATCTGTGTCAATTTGCTTATGCAAGCCTGTAGTACGACGGATGCTGAGGCAGCTCATTGCACATTGTTTCTAAACAGATAAACCAAATACTTGTGTAAGAGCTCTTTTTCTGAGGACAGCATTCAATACAATTCATGCTGATATTCTAGTATCTAAACTAGAGTTGGAAGTAAATGCTTATCTGATTAGGTGGTGTGTTTCTTTTCTTATAAACAGAATACAGATAGTTCAAATGAATACAGTTTTGTCAATCACAATACAAATGTTGGAGCACCCCAAGGTTGTGTGATTTCTGCTATGCTCTTCACTGTGTACATGAACGACTGCCGTGCAGACAGATCCATTCAATTCATCATAAAGTATGCAGTATGTATGTACATTAAAAATGTATGTATGTATAATGTATGTCCAATACTGTATTACTGTATTGTATTGTTGAAATAAAATATTTAGTACTTAAAACAGTGCAATACAATTATGATGTCAAATCCTAAGGTTTTATTACATATAGTCTTCAAATCTTTTAACAGTTTTTGTTTTTAAAGAAATGTAGTATGGTAACAACAAAATGTACAGTATCTGTATCACTTTGTTTTAGATCCTTTAGGACATTTTGTAGACTATAGGTCAGTGGCGCCTGCAGCCGTACGGCTGTATGCACTGTGCGTACCCACCATGAAAGGGCATGAATTAATGACGCTTTTTTAAAATTATTTTTAAATAATTTAATCTTTAAATTGATTATTACAGTATACACTGTGGTATATTGACAAAGCAAGAAAGAGAGAGAATAAATAATGGTGGGTTTGTGTGTTTTAAAGTGTGTATGTACTTGCATTGTTTGAGATGGGTAAAGAAATCTATTGGCTTTAGTTTTGCTGGCGGTTTTATCTCACACTAAAAATTACAATTCTGATAGATATTGTTTAAAACAAGGTTCAAAACGAGTAAACGCTCTTTAAAACAGCTAACTTAATTGAGACATACGCCAAAAGGCCTAAAACCAATGAGACAACTATTGCTTCCCCACACGGGGTGGAGACCGCAGTCTCATCAGCGACTGAGCCGAGTGAACTCTAGGCTCAGCTTGTGTCTCTTTCATCTGACAATTCAGATCCAGCTGCATGGAACCGCTACCATTCAAGGTGTTTTGAACAACTTTATTTGACAGATTGGCACAAATAAGCAGACATCTTCCTTCTCACAACGAGTTTCTGAGTTCTCTCACCTTTCCAACCGAGTTTGTTTTTCCGAGGTAATCTGGGAACACGTTCGATGCTGCTGCGAATATTTTGTAAACGCCTGTCCTGCTTATTCAAATAATTTGATTAAATGAATAAAACTGTAATTTTTCAGGTAAGGGAGTGTTTAAGAAACTCTGGCAGGAAAATATACATTTACATTTCAAAGAAAATATACTAGTATTAAAAGAAAACAAATGATGTCTTAACAAATGCCCTTAAGTAATGTAGCCTTTGACAGTAAGCATCAGTGTTTCTAGAGATTGGAGATCAGGAATGATGGGGCGGGGCGGAGCTGGATATATGCGTACCTTGGAATAAAATCCTGCAGGCGCCCCTGCTATAAGTTACAATGCAACTGCAAGCTAATCAATTCTCATTATTAGCAGACTGTCTGCTTAATATTTCCTGACACTGCTGCACTATTTTCTCCTGACTATAAGAAACTTTGCAAGTACTGTACATGTCAACATACACTAACCTTAACTGAAACAGTATATGAAGAGATTTTTGTAATTTTCAGATATTATATTTTATGTTATGGAACAATTGTAAAAATATATATATAAATAAAACTTTTCAACAGTAACTCAGCTTTGTCATCACAGTAAATAACAACACTTTGAATTATATACAAAAGCAGAAAAGAGTTATTTTAGCTGTAATCGTTTAGTTTTTGCTGTTTTGTTTTTATTTTTTGCTGTTTTTAATGCTTGCTGACCCCAAACTTTTAACTGAAGAGTAAATACAAATATCTGTCAGGAAGTTGTTTTGACACCATACTGTACCTTTGGCAGCTAATGGCACTGTTATGAGGTCCCTGGCAAAGCCGAGGAGTTCTGGGAAGTGTTGGCAGAGTGATTTGGCAAGGATATGGAGGAAAGTTGACTTTCCATCAACTGTTTTAGTTGTGTTTAGCTGTGGGGAATTTTTAATTCATAATTAGAATAAGCATTAAAATAACATGAACAACGTTAAATGAAAAACAGTATAATGTTTTGTCTGAAATGACTGCAAACTTACCTCTGTTAGGAAGTTAATTTTGAATCCTGTTGTTTTATTAGTCTTGGGCTGACCATTATTCAGATAATTTCCCATTGCTAAAACAAACTGGAAACCATGCATATTGTAAGAATCAGTTCTGAATTGAGTTTAAGGTAGTGTTTAACATAAAAATGAAAAGCAATCTCTTTTCAGTGAAAAAGTAATTTAATTACAGTAAGTAGTAACTTTTGTTGGGAAAAAGGAATTACAAAGGAATTTTTTTAAACATATTTTTGTCACTTTTTCTTTCTATTAAACAATTGTATTTGTAATGTTTATTAACTGAACTTCATCTCGAGTGTGATCTGTTTTTTTATACTAATGAAGCGTTTTTGCAGTAGTAGATGAAGCTAGAAATGCAAAGGCCTGAATGTCTAAAATTAACTTGAGTTCAGCAGCGAAACTTCCTGTGAGCACAGAATTTGCAGTAGTGAAGTCTGCTCTGCTTTCTGACGTTGTGCAGAGAATTCATAGAAAAAGAGGATGTATGTATGGGTGCGGCCAATGGAGGACTGGAGAATGATTGACAAGTGACGAATTTCACTAAACTCCACCTGTTAATATCAGCTGCTTGTATAAGTTGAACTTATGCTGTGCGCACCTCCTGAATGTAACTTTTGCATTGCATTGCATTGAGGATAACAGAATTCTGTGAATTGAATTTTTTTTCATTTATATCCAATAAATTGCTAATATGTTAAACCTTGAAGAAAAACCTCTCCTGGCCTTTTTTATAGAACACGCATGGAACTGATTAATTATTCCAACACTTTGTAACTAATTACACCAAACCCTGCTACGAACAGTATATGAATTGAGATAAAAAATGTTTAAAACAAGCAGCTCAGAAACACCGACTTCTCTGCAGAAGGTCCAAATGTTTTGTAACATTATTTATAAGTCATTATTAATAATTGCATATCTGCTGAATTAATTATTTTACCTCAAGGATCTTGGCCAACCTCTTGCTGTTTTTGAGCTCTAATGAGGCTTTGTATATGCATTCATACGCAGCTCTCATTTCTTCTGTTTTCTCCTGCACAGTGGTCTTAAAAAGAAGACTCCTCAGTCTGGTTTTATACTCAGGAACTAGTAGCATCTGTAGAACAAGCCAACAAAAAAGCATTAATGATTACATTACATTACATTAATAATTTGCAATTGACAATTCTCTGTAAACCAAACAGCGTCCAGCACCAAGTCTAGTTCCTTCCTTTTGGCACTGCACTATTATGCAAAGCACCTTCAGGAAAGAAGACCCAAAAAAGTAGGTACATCTGACTATATTTGGAACTTCTGACAATGGAAATGGAAATAAATGTGTGCCATACTGTACTGTACTCAACTGTACCACTCAGTGGAAACAAGATAATAGCTATAGGCTACATCTACAGTCGCTCATATACTGTACAATTAAAACATTTTCCTCTACATTTTGACTTTGTGTCTACTCTGAAGGTACATTAATACAACAGAATAATGTAAGAACTTGATTTCTGTATGTCTCGTCTTCTTGAAAATGCTTCAAAATGGCAGCTTGGATGGACAGTGTTTTGAAACAGGGCTCTACGCTATGACTTTTTAAATAAAAAAACGAAGAAAAAAATAGGAGCACAGACAATAATTGTTTTCTGACATAACTGTAAAAATGGTGTACTGTATGCACATAAATCACTAACTTTACCAAGCTGAAGTTTTGGACTATATCTTGATGAAATCCATCATAACACAAAACTACAATGTAGAACTGTTATCGTACATTACACTGTTACAAAGTAAGTGTAGGCACATTTGGGAATTGAAGTTTTTGTTTTTTTAATCCAGTGGTATCTATATAATGGTTCATGTGGTCAGATTAAATCAGTTGCACCAGTGAGGCTGGGTATATTTTCACAGTAAAAGTGTCATTTTCAGACTGGAATGGACTGTAGAGCCTTGTGAAACACAACATGTTTATGAATTATGAGTATCTTTTGCATAGGTGAGTGTTTATTTGTGACACTGGACTACAAAAACAGTCATAAGTGTCCATTTTTTTAAATTTGAGATTTAAACTGTCATGGATTGCAGGGCGTCAAAATGGTAAAGGATCCAAGTGCAGCTTTCTTTTAATAAAGTAATCTAAACGATATCAGACAAGGCATAATTAAGAAAAAACACAAATCGAAAAATACGTGAACAGGCAAGAAACAAAATAACAAAACCAAAATGACTCAAAACCAGAGGGCAGGAGTAATGTAATACAGAAGCAATGGAAAAGGAAATGAAACAGGCTTAAATACACACAGAACTAAACAGGATATCGAAGTGCAGCTGAAATCAATACACAACTTAAGAAATCTAAAGGAACATGAGATTTGGAGTTTGCAGAATAGTCCATATTTAGTGTCCAACATGGGCACTGCAGCCTAGGGTAGTGACACATATGATTTGCTTGGATGGGACAATATTTAACTGAGATACAACTTTTTGAAAATCTGGAATCTGATAGTTTAGTCTAAATAATACACATTTAAAGTTGTCCAAATTAAGTACTTAGCAATGCTCATTACTAATTTTACAAAATATCTTCATGGAAAATGATGTCTACTTAACACTTATGAACTGTTGAGAATGTTTTCATCCACTCTGGGGTGATTTTGAGTCTTAATTTGGCCATAACTATTTCTGTGTTTCAGCTAGCAGAATGAAACAGGTTTTGAGAAAATGCTTTGACATTTTTTATAAAACCCAACGATACACTCTGGGAAAATTTACTACCCTTTTGTTATGCTAAATTAAACTGCTGTAAAAATGCATTACATAAATATTTCTTCCACATATTTTTGCATAAATCTTGCATAAATCAACCTCAACCTAAATTGCTTAGAAAATTACAGGGTTTTAACTCTTAATTGTCAAATTTATAAATGTTGCCAATGTTATAATTAATCATTCACATGTACAAGACAAAAAAAAAATCCAGTCCACAACTACTTTTCATATTGAAAATACGTCATTTTGTGTGTTTTTTTTTTTCACCAAATCAGTGACATCATTTGTGAACTTGGCAATTAAAGAGTTAAAATCCTGTGATATTCTAAACAATTCAGTAGTTTTCAGGACTGAGGTTAATAGATTTATGCAAAAAAGAAATTGGAAAAATAAATTATCTGATGCATTTTCACAGCAGTTTAATTTTGTGGATGTTTTCATCCCTAACATAAGAAAAGGATAGTAAATTTGAACAGTGCACAAGGGTTAACATTCGAATGAATTCTGGCATAAAATAAAAATCGAAATATTTGACTACTGACAAAAACGTACCTGTGCAGCATAAATTTTGTGATTTTGTGAAGTTGATTTCAAATATCAACACCGTTTCTCAGAACTCAACATTAAAACAGCTTTAAACTCAGGTAAAGCAGTACCTGTAGGACGAACTGGTCGGGTTCGCTGAGTTTGGCAGGGTCCTGGTCATAATGCTGAAACTGTTTGACCTCTTCGTCATCAGGAGCGTAGAGCAACAGTTGTTTAATGTGCGCAGGCTCCAGACGCTCAGTGCTCATGGTCATGAGGATGTCCCGCAGCTCCTTCGGGGCCAGCTTCAGATGCGCTATGAGGATCGCTGAACAGACCAGCCAGAAGTGACGAAACATGAATTCTTTACTTAAATTGCCACACAGTTACTACCACGGCTTTTATAGTTTGATACTATTTTTGTATTTGCTGTACACTTCAGTATTAGCTTGTTTCATTTATGGTCTTGTTAGTTTAGTTTTTATTTTGTGAACATTTTTATTATATATACACATACTCTCAACGGCCACTTTATTAGGTACACCTTACTAGTACCAGGCAGTACTGCCTTCAGAACTGCCTCGATCCTTTATGGCATAGATTTAACAAGGTACTGGAAATATTCCTCAGAGATTTTGGTCAATATTGACATGATAGAATCACGCAGTTGCTGCAGATTTGTTGACCACATCCATGATGTGTATCTCCTGTTCCACCACATCCCAATGGTGCTCTATTGGATTGAGATCTGGTGACTGTGGAGACCATTTGAGTACAGTGAACTCATTGTCATGTCATTGACAAAACACTCAATTGGTACAAATTGGTACTCACTGGATATTTTCTCTTTTTCTGACCATTCTCTGTAAACCCTAGACATGGTTGTGATTGAAAATTCTAGTAGATCAGCAGTTTCTGAAATAACCAGACCAGCCAGTCTGGCACCAACAACCACGCCACATTCAAAGTCACTTAAATCACCTTTCTTCCCCATTCTGATGCTCAAATTGAACTGCAGCAGATTGTCTTGATTATGTCTACATGCCTAAATGAGTTGCTGCCATGTGATTGGCTGATTAGAAATTTGCGTTAATGAGCAGTTGGACAGGTGTACCTAATAAAGTGGCCGGTGAGTGTAGTTTCATTATTAGTTTAAGTAATTCTAGCTTACCAGAGTTAATAGAAAAGTTATTGTCTGCACAGCTTACATTAACACTTGTGCAAATCTCTTAGAAATAAATAAAAAGATAGTAGTTTGAACAGACACTTATTTCAAAACCATACAAACGCAACTAATGAAAGTACAAATTGTGAAGAATTCAGACAATCTTCTTCATATTAAAGAATTTGCTGTATATGAAGTTGAACATGGCTAGTTTACATTTAAACTAAAATATAGAAGATATGTAGTTTTATTTTATGTAAACTGGTTGTTTTAATCATGCTCCTGACTGATGTGTTTGTCTGTAATAGTGCATCTACAGATCACCATGTTAGGGTTTCCACCACAAAACGAGTGCTTATTAATTCTGAAAACAATCAAAATTCAGTTGGTAGTTTAATCTAGTTTCTATTTATTGTGATTTGTTTTCATTTTATTTGAGTTAAGGATAAAACTAATTACCCAATATTTTTAGTCTTAGTTTTCATTTACTAAAATAACCTTGAGTCGCTACAGCAGCAAATACCTCTTTAACCTCCTCCTACACATCGACGTCACAAGACAAGACATCAAACCTGACTCAAGCCAGAGTTCAGTCTGATGACTGCACTCCAACACAAGCCTGCACATACTCACAGGCATTGTAGGCCTTTTTATGGGAGAGAATCTCAACCACGTCTTTCTTTTTAAAGTTCTCGGGCAGGAAGGTGGGCTCTGGAAGAGAGACTGACACATTTAATAACAGTGTAAGGATGAGTTCTGCTCGCACCAGAAGTGTAGACAATAAATGGAGGGTTATGAGGCTGAAAAGAAGCTGTGAGATGCCAATAACTGGATGAGAATGATGGGATCTGAGACAGACATAGATCCCCATGAGAGATGAGCTGAAAAGTACAAAAATAGACAAGGTAATTTTGCAAAATGACAAAATAGATAGCACATATGAATGAAGACAGCAACAATAACACTTGTGAGATTGTTATAATCTCCTTAAAAAAATGTTGCACCCATATAAATTTTGTACACATTTTTTCCTATTATGTGGCTGGATATTATATTATATTATATTATATTATATTATATTATATTATATTATATTATATTACATTACATTACATTACATTACATTACATTATATTATATTATATTACATTACATTATATTATATTATATTATATTATATTACATTATATTATATTATATTATATTATATTATATTATATTATATTATATTATATTATATTACATTATATTATATTATATTATATTATATTATATTATATCATATTATATTATATTATATTATTTTTTGCTAAAAAATGTAGAATGTGATTTGAATGTACATTTTAATGAAATAATAATTTAATTGATTTATTATTATTATTATTATTATTAGATTTCAAGTAAATGCTATTATTTTGAATTTTCTGAAAATCCTTTCAGCATTTTTGATAGTAACAAATATTTGAAAGATATCAAATCAACATGTCAGAATGATTTCTGAAGAACTAGAGTAATGATGCTGAAAACTGCTGCTACAGAAATACATCTTAATAACATTGAATACATTAGAATAGAAAGTAGTTATTATTACTGAGCATTAGAAAATTATTTAAAAAAACATTCATTATTATTAAGTAATATTAAACAAATATAATAATTAGTAAGTAAAATTATGTTATTTAATGATTAAATATTTACTTTCCTAAGAAACTACAGGCACATTAAAAATCGTTGTGTGTTTTTTTGATTGGTGTAAAGTGACATTTTAAAGGATTTCATAGGTTCATTTGATTCTGGTTGATGATCTGCAGACAATCAGTGCAAAAGTGCTGAAAAACTGAAAAAGGGGTATTTAAAAGACTTTTATCACAACACCATATGAACGGAGATAATGAGATGCACATGCAATATCACACTGAACATGCTATGATGAAAAAGAACTCACTGGAATTCCGCTGTGTGCCAAAGTACAAATCCAGATCCAAGTACTTGACCATGTCACTGAGTTTATGATAGTCTGGATCATCTCCAAGCTAACAACAAAAAAAATCTCTATCTCAGTAATAGATTTCCAAATGACCTGTACTTAAGCACTGCTCAAACCGACATCAACAACTAACAATAAATCTACAGGCCTGTTTAAATCATAACAGAAGAAGAAAGTTTAATAAATCAGTTAGTATAATTAGGGAGTTAGTTGTACCGTTCCAAAATCCTTTCAAAAGGCCTTTTGAAGAGGTTAGTTTTGGCCACTTGGCTTCAATGATACCTCTCTTTAGAGTGCCTTTAAGGAAAGTCTGTTAACTCAGCAGCCACTATCTAAATGAATGAGGAAATCCTGAAATCCTAAAACTTGCTGAACTAGCAATTAAAATACATATTCAGCAAAAACCTATCAACCATCTGATTATTGTTCTTGCTTAGGCACTAATTATGTTTAAAACATGTTATTTCCATGGGCAACATGGCAGCTCAGTGGTTAGCTCAGTCGGCTTACAGCAAAAAGGTTGCTGGTTCGAGTCCTGGCTGGTTCAGTTGGCACTTCTGTGTGAAGTTTGTATGTTCTCCCCATGGGTTTTCTCTGCTTATTACCAGTGACTACACATGCACAATGGGTTTATGGCAGTTTCAGAAGATGGGACATAGTATTCAAAGCATTGTTTTATAAAGCTTTAAAACCTTTACAAATCCCATTCCAAATGAGTGATGTTGAGTGTATATAAAATTGGCAAGATCTTGTTATTTCAGGCGACGCAGTGGCGCAGTAGGTAGTGCTGTCGCCTCATAGCAAGAAGGTCACTGGTTCGAGCCTCGGCTGGGTCAGTTGGCGTTTCTGTGTGGAGTTTGCATGTTCTCCATGCGTTCGTGTGGGTTTCCTCCGGGTGCTCCTATTTCCCCTACAGTCCAAACACATGTGGTACAGGTGAATTGGGCTAAATTGGCTAAATTGTCCGTAGTGTATGAGTGTGAATGTGTGTGTGGATGTTTCCTGGAGATGGGTTGCGGCTGGAAGGGTATCGGCTGCATAAAACGTGCTGGATAAGTTGGCCGTTCATTCCACTGTGGCGACCCTGGAATAATAAAGGGACTAAGCTGAAAAGAAAATGAATGAATGAATGTTATTTCAGTAAAGGGGCACTTTTTAATTTGGGGGAGATCTGTGTAATACCATAAAATCCTCATGAATCATGCAGGATCATTCAAAATCAGTTTTACTTGTTTGTAGATGTTTAATGAGACATTTGTAAAGCAAAAACGGAATAACATTAGTTAATAGTCTCTTGCTATCCTGTTTAGCAGAGCCCTTAATAGAAAAAACAATATACGCCTTGAAAATGAATAAGAATAAGCATGTTATGCGGACACTTTTTGTTGAAATGTATTAGACAATAGGTGAGTGTAAACTTTCAATTTAATGTTTGCAGCATTGGAAAAAGCCCATTATAAAAAAACATCATCTCAATGTCAATGTAATTGCCTGAGTATTTGTTGCATTTACATGATTTTGATCAACAGGGGGTGTTTTGAATGCTTCACTTATTCATTTTGCAAGGCAATTGGTTTGGTTGTTCAAAGCTTTGTTTCTCCCATCACTACTACGATGTGATAAGGTGTCATTTCCTGTCAAACTCAGCACAGGCACACAGCTGTCACCATCAATGGAGCTTGCCATAAGCAAATCTGCACAGACTCTTGCCCCAAAGAAAAGTGTTGCTATAAGATTGGCAATATCTATCATTAGAATTACTTTGCTGTGGCTGCCGTGCTGAAACTAATTAAAGTAACACGAACAAACTGTCTGTATAATTCTATAGTCTTTACTCTCATGTTCTGAAAAGGCCAACATATTTTGATAAACCCCTGGTGGTTGGATCTAGTACTGCTAAAAAAAACATACTCTCTCCTAGGGGTTGCACAGACTAGTCCACTGGTCGACTTTAATGCTTTGCCGTTATGCTTTTCAATTGACTAGTCACGCTGCACAGATCATGTGGTTTTTGACCTGACATGTTTTGTGAACGAACCATGAAGCGCACAGGTGTGGCAAACTTCATGTGTAAACATCATCTCAGGTGAACGCAGTGAAGATATGCAGTGAGGAAAGCAGCATGTGTATATATGTTTAATAATAAATAGCAAAGTGTAGCTTTTGCTAAACATTTATAAGCATCTTGTGTTTTATTGATGACGAGCCTAATTGTGATTTAATTGTGACTAATTGTGACCTAATTGTGTAACTGACCTAGTGGTCAGTTTGTATCTGCGCTAATGTACTCTGACCAACAACGCACACTTCTAATAATACATATTACATATAATACACAAAGACAGTGAACAGACCATCATAGACTGGACTGTAGATGGCTAAAATATACTTTGAGCTCTAAATGCAACCAATGACACTGCACAGGATTAGACATTTAAGCTATGCTTACAGTGCAATCTTGTTCGTTCAATAACTACAACACATAACCTGTAGTTATACTATTTATCATTCTTGGTGTGAAGAGACCTTTATGTAAACAGAGCAGACCTTGGTGGGAACAGAACTTAAACATTGAGTTGCTATGCACACTATGGCTATTATATAAAACCACCAACCTGTCCCCAGATAGTTCCTTCAGAGTTCTCCACCTGCTCCCAGCGCAGTCTCTTCACGCTCATGTGGTTGTTGTCAGAGGCTTTCGGACTGGGTTTGGGTAAAGGTGGAGGATCACAAGGTGGGGGAAGAGGAGGTGGGGGAGGAGGGGGAACCTTGCTGGACAGTGTGCCTTCAAAGCTTTGTTGAGAAGGTTGGGAATGGAGGCTTTTTTGTTTGGTCAAGCTGGGGGAGGTTCTGGGAACAGTAGTCTGCTGGCTCTGATAGATGGATTGGCTCGGGTGTTGGAGGCGAGTGTGTTGTGCACTTGTATGTGGGGGTTGAGGGGAGGTGTGTGGGGATGACTGTAGGATGGGATGAGCCTTCGGTTGGTGTAACTGGAGAATAGGTTGACTGCTCGGCTGGGGTGAAGAGCGTCGGGGATGGCTGTGCTGAGCCCTGAGCTCCTCCCTGGTGGGCAGAACCTTGTGCAGCGAGGGGCGGTTGGCAAGGAAGGGGCGAGGTGGAGGTGGTGGTGGGGCTATGATGGGATGGTGCTGGAAGGCTGGAGGAGGTTGGGGCAGGTGCTCTGGGGTGATGGGAAGGGGCGAGGGTGAGTCTGTGAACTGAAGGGGAGGTGGTGGAGGTGGAGGACTCTGTGGTGGAGGAGGGATGTGGTCAGAGCCAGAGGAGTAGGACACTGAGGTGGAGTCGTCACTGCTGCTGTGGTCTTCACTGCTGGCACTGCTTAACTCGTGAGGCAGCATGTTCACTTCCTGTTCATCCTGGAAACTCATCTGTCAGTGTCATAAAGACCACCAAGGCATGAATAAACACAATGGCACATACATGTACAGTTAAAAAATTAGCCCTCCTGTGAAATTTGAATTCTTTTTCAAATATTTACCAAGTGGCACTTAACTGACAGAAGACTTTATGAACACATTTTTGAACTTATTAGTTTTAATAATTCATGAATAATAAATCTTTTCTTTCGTCTTTTACTTGATGAAAGTAAATATATTTTTCTAAAGATACCAGTATTCAGGTTTAAGTGCAATTTAAAGGCTTAACTAGGTTAGGTTAACCAGGCAGGTTAGGTTAAATAGGCAAGTCACTGGATAACAGTAAATTGGTGACTGTAAATTGGTTAAAATATTTTAAAACTGAATGTATTTCAGTTAAACTAAAATAAATAAGAAATAATACAGTGCTCAGCATAATTGAGTACACCCAGTTTTGAACATGAATAATTTATATCCATTTCTCAGTGAATTTAGGCAATATATATACAGAGAGAAAAGTATATATACGGAGAAAACCGTACTTGGTACCAATAGCAAGTAATTATTTAAATAATACTAAACCTTCTTTGCAAAATGAAGGACAATTAAAAATGGCACTTTTGAATGTAAGATGAATTGCAGCCAAAATATTTTTGGAGCATGATATTTTATTAGAAAAAAATGTTCCTCACAGAGACAAGGCTTGATCAGAATGGCTCTATATCTCTTTTGAAGCAAAAGGTTCGTTGTGGAAAGAAGGGTGGCGGGATAGCCGCTACATTTATGCAGTCACTGTCTTGTAAAGAGGTTATTCTTGATGAATTTCTAACTTTCGAATATCTGGCAATAGAAATAATAGAAAGTAAGTGTCTTGTTGTTATAATATATCAACCTCCTAAACAAAACCATGGTTTTATTTCCGAGTTCTCTGAATTTTTAACTTTGTGTGTTACTAGATATGATAAAATATTAATTGTGGGTGATTTTAACTTTCATGTTGATAAAAAACTTTTTTGCAAAGCAGCAGAGTTTTTAGATATTTTATGTTCTTTTAGTCTTAAGCAACACATAAATGGTCCTACGCACAATAAAAAGCATACGCTTGATCTTATAATTTCACATGGTATTAATGTTAACATAAATGAAATAATTGATCTAGCAATCTCAGATCACATTCGCTTATATTTTAATTGTCAAATTACTATTACACTTCAGCCTAAAGAAAAAATAATTAGAAAGCGGTTTATTAATGAATCAACGTCGGAAACCTTTATTAATGAGATTCAACAAGCGCCTTTATATTTGCGGGCTGAGATGAATGTACACGATCAAGTTGATATATTAAACGCGTTAATAAAATCAACTCTTGATATTGTGGCTCCTGAAAAGAAAAAGAAAAAAGGTTAGGGTTAAAGAAAATGCCATGGAAAAATGATCATAATGTCAGTTGAAGAGGAAATGTCGAGGAAAACTAAATTAACGTTACATCACAAGATTTTGCTGTCTAGTATATACGAATATAATAAAACTATTCATGTGGAAAGGCAATCTTTTTGTTCAAAGATCATTAATGAAAACAGTAGTAATCCTAGAAAACTCTTCTCTACCATGGATTGTCTTTTAAACAATAAACCTGCTAATTATTTTGACCAGCCTTCTGCAATTATGTGTGAGGATTTTGGTACGTTTTTTAATAGCAAAATAACACAGATTAGAACCGATATTGTACTGATTGATCAAATTTTTTGTGGATGAATTTGGAAGTTATCCACAAAATAAAATGGAAATGTTTAGAATCATTAGTAAAGAAAATCTTATACAAATCATATCTCAGTTAAAGTCTTCTAGCTGTCTTGACCCTATCCCAACAGAATTTTTTTAAAAGGTTTCAAATTGCTTGATTGACTGTCTTTGACATATTAAATACTTAATTAATGACAGGAATTTTTCCAAATGCTTTTTAAAAAGCTGTGGTAAAGCCACTTTTAAAGAAACCAAATCTGGATTCCACTGTTTTGAATAATTATAGACCAATTTCTAATGTTCCATTTTTAGTAAGATTTTAGAAAAAGTTGTATTGCTACAGCTTAATCAATTTTTAGATGAGCATAGAATGTGGGAAAAATATCAGTCAAGTTTTAGAAAAGGTCATAGTACAGAAACAGCTGTACTGAAAGTAATAAATGATATGCGATTACATATAGATAAAGGTAATGCATCAGTTTTAATTCTTCTGGATTTAAGTGCAGCATTCGACACGTTTGATCATTGCATTTTGATAAACAGACTGGAAAAACTTGTAGGTCTCTCTGGGAAAGTTTTAAATTGGTTTAATACATATGTTACAGAAAGGACATTTTTAGTTAATATAGATTAATATGCATCACAAGAACATAATATATTATATGGTGTTCCTCAAGGATCTATCCTAGGCCCAAGTATATTTTTGTTATATATACTTCCCTTGGGGAGTATAATTCAGAAATATGGCATGAATTATCATCTTTATGCTGATGACATACAATTATACATTTCTGTTGAGCCCACAGACACTGCTGCAATAAAAAAAATTGTACAACTGCATGTCCAATATTGTTACAGTGGATGACTGCAATTTTTTAAAAGTTAAATAAAGATAAAACTGAAATTCTTATTGTGGGCAAAAAAACTAAGCGAGAGAGGATTGAAGCAAAATTGTGTTCTTTAGGTTTACCATCCAAAAAGAATGAAAGAACCTGGGTGTTGGGTGATTGTGATCTTAATTTTAAATCTCATATTAATCAAGTTACAAAAACATGTTTTTATCACTTGAGAAATATTGCTAGAATTCGTTCTTTCCTATCTTTTAATGATGCTAAGAAATTAATTCATGCTTTTATTTTCTCTCTGTTTGATTACTACAATGCTATTTATACTGGTTTACCTAAGGGTTCTATAAGGAAGTTGCAACTGATACAAAATGCAGCAGTCAGAGTTTTAATGAAATTGAAGAAACAAGAACATATCACACCAGCATCAATAGAATTACACTGGTTACCTGTGCACCAAAGGATAGATTTTAAGATTCTTTTATTAGTTTATAAGGCACTACACAACATGACACCTTCTAACATTTCTGACTGCTTATCAAAATATAATACAAACCATTTGCTACGCTCTTCTAGCGCTGGACTTTTAGAATTTCACTCTGTAAACCTGATGCGATCTGGCGGCACTTCTTTTAGTCACTATGCTCCAAAAATTTGGAATTGTCTCCCAAATGAAGTGAAAGAATTCCCCAGCATTAATGTTTTTAAAAAAGCGTGTTAAGACGCACCTTTTTTAAAATTGCGTATGAATACAACAGTTTGTGAAATGTATGCATTTTATGTACTGTATATTGTGTAGGTGTATGTATGTATGCATGTACGGAGTGTGCATGCATATGTGAGGACTATTTAGTGTGTGATTGTGTGGATATATGCATATATGCGTGTACATGTATGCTTTTATCAGCGTATATATTTGTTATTTATTTTGCTTTATTTATCTTTACATTTTATTTGGGTAATTTTAATGCTTGTTTGTTGTTTGTGAAGCGCTTTGAGTTGCATGTATGTAGGAAAAGTACAAAATAAAATGTATTATTATTATTACAGTGAAGCATGGTGGTGGCAGCATCATGCTGTGGGGATGTTTTTTCAGCAGCAGGAACTGGAAGACTAATTAGGATAGAGGGAAAGATGAATGCAGAAATGTACAGAGACATCCTGAATGAAAACCTGCTTCAGAGTGCTCTTGATCTCAGACTGGGGCCACGCTTCATCTTTCAGCAAGACAAGGACCCAAAGCACACCGCCAAAATATCAATGGACTGACAACAACTCAGCGAATGTCCTTGAGTGGCCCAGCCGGAGCCCAGATCTAAATCCTATTGAACATCTCTGGAGAGATCTGAAAATGGCTGTACACCATCGCATCCCATCCAACCTGATAGAGCTTGAGAGCTACTGCAAAGAGGAATGGGCAAAAATTCCCAAAGACAGGTGTGCCAAGCTTGTGGCATCATATTCAAAAAGACTTGAGGCTGTAATTGCTGCCAAAGGTGCATCAATGTAGTATTGTGCAAAGGCTGTAAATACTTATGTAGATGTGATTTTTCAGGTTTTTTATTTTTAATAAATTTGCAACAATTTTAATAAATCTTTTTTCACATTGTCATTATGGGGTATTGTGTGGAGAATTTTGAGGAAATAAATGAATTTAATCCATTGGAATAAGGCTGTAACATAAAAAAAAATGTGAAAAAAAGTGCTATGAATACTTTCCAGATGCACTGCATATATAGGCATATGTTTTTTTAAACGTATCAGTTTAATTAATCTATTTATTAAAATAATATTTTTATCACCAAACAATTCAATTCAAGCTAAATATCGCAAAAAATTACAACCTACAAAATTTCAACAACACTTTTTACATTTTTTTTTTTTTTGCTTTTCTTGATGTTTCCTCTTTTTAAATTTGTATTTAATATTTTTCTATAACATATAAATTTGGGTGTACTCGTTTTTTGACCGTTATCGTAAGTTATTTTGTTAGATAAGCTCCAGATTTGGCTTCAGTACTGACTAATCTAATGTATATGCACAAATATAATACTGTATACTGTATAAAAGATAGATTTGTGAGGGGTGCTTTTATATATGCTGAGTGAGCACTGTATATAAGACTTAAAAATACAGGAAATATGAACATGTCCTTGCTCTGTTAAACATCACTAGGGAGGTATTTGACAAAGAATAAAAAAAATTCAAAGAAGGGCTAATAAGTTTGCCTTCAACTTGCCTTAAATAAAATAAAATAAAATAAAACAGAATAAAATAAAATAAAACAAAACAAAACAAAACATATGTTTGGAGAAAACGATTAAATAAAATGCACACACCTCCTCATAGTCATTCTCTCCGCCTTTGAAGTCATCCACAATATTAACTCTGTGGCCTAACTGCTCGCTCAGGGCATCCAGGAACTTGTCTGTGTCTCGGCTGCGAGGTGGACGTGAGAAGGTGAAAAGTTTTCTGCGCTGGGGCAGAGGACTGAGTTCATCAGAAGGCAGAGGAGAGGCAAGGGGGCTGTCCAAACTGACATAGGGATTAGAGTCCACACTGTCTGGAGAAGCAACAGTCTGCTGGTAAGTCTCAAACTGAGGCCCGGGAAAGGAATCAGTCCATGTAAGCGAGAGGCCTGGCTTACGGTTCCCTGCAAAATTAATTCAGTCCAGAGGATTGTTTACAGCAGAAATTCAACGAGATATATTATTAAATGTTCTAAATCGTTTCTAACTTAACAAACCAAAAAACTATAACATGCTAATCATTTATTGTTGGGGTTTTCAAACTTTTTTGCCAAGGCCCTCCTTTTATCTTGGTGTTGAACTTACAGTAGCCACAGTTACTAATTTAGTTTTCCCTGAATGTTTTTTTTTTTTATTCTCAAAGTGATAGTAGGCAATGGATTTAATCTATTAATAATACTTCAGTTCTGTTAGAAATCTTTTTAAACAATCAACTGAAGAAAAAAACAGTTATATACATCTTGGATGACCTATAAGTGAGGAAATTAACAGCTAAAGGAAAAAAGGAGCATATTTTCCCTTGCATAATAATTGCATTCAAATCCATTTCTGCTAAACTAATATTTAAATTAGTGTTTTTTCAACAGTTCACACTTAGCTGATGATTGATAATATGGTGTGCCGGGAGAGAGCCCTGAGCTCAGAATATCCTCGAGCCCAGGGCTCCCTCATGTTTGAAGGGCGAGAGGGGAGTTTGAGCTCAGGTAGGTCTCAAGAACTCCCCTGCATGTAAACGTGCTGAGAAATATCTGGCAAATTGTTGTCTTAAGATGCTGTTTTGGAGTAACCAATTTACTTATGGTGTATGTCTTTGGATGGTGGGAGGAAACTGGGAAACCCACTCGAACATGGGGAAAACATGTATTCCCCTTCGGATGGGGAACTTCAATGCTATAGTGGATTTAATCCACTTATGGGGATTTAGTTCAGAAAGCCAATTGTCTGAAAGACAATGTAAACGGGCCAATAAAATGCCAATGAGTTGGCAGCGTCAGCTTGCGCAGCTGATGCTTGTTGTAATCAATTAAACAAATATAAGCACAGCGAGAACAAGGTGAGGCATCTTTTTCGCTTCAGAGATTTCACAGACTTCTGAGAGAGTCGATGAGGGTTCCTCCTGCTGATCTACAGCGATTTCGAGTGAACGAGAGCGGTCTCCCGGTCCAGAGTGTGATCACGCAGTTTTGGAGGGCACCTTTCTCTGCCTGATCTGCGTGCGCCTCTGCCTCACCACCCTTTATGTGGAGCAGCCATCGATTTCCCACATTGAGCGCGCCACTGCGCGCCCGCATGGTGCCTCTTTCTGCTGGAGTCTGCCTCGTCTCCTGTCCAAATCGTGTCGGGTTTCTGCCTCCCCAGAGCCAGAGCCCACACAGCCGCGGGCCAGGCTGCCTCCACCCTGCACGCTAGGGTCCATGCGCATGCACTGGCCCAGCTACACGAGGGTGGGTCCGACCCAGGCTTGTTACAAACCCCGCACTGCAACTGACTGAGCTCCACGGACCTCAAGTCCGCTGCGTGTAGCCTGGGAAGGACGATGGCCACATTAGTGGTCCAGGAGCGCCACCTCGGTCTAAAACCTGGCAAAGATATGCACGGAGTCAACAAAGTTCGCTTTCTTGACTTCCCCATATCCCAGGCTGGTTTCACCCAGGAATTCACGACTGTGCAGTCAGATACGATGGGAGTTATCTATCGGCGGGGATGTAAGACCGCTCCCCCCTGTCGAACCATCCACATCTACTGCTTGTCGCCAAGAGCGCTGGTCTACGAGAGCTACCCCGCCCCATCTGCGCCTACGGCCAAGCGGCAGCATCGAGCACCTCGCAGACAACCAGTGATCCCCACCCCTGGGTGCCGCTAAGTCCAGTAAAACAGACCGCGAAGCGCTCCTGAGGCGGGCTATCTGGAGAAGAGGGAGCTTGCTCTCTCCCCGGTGGGGGGACAGGCTCCTCAGAGAGAGCACTTTTTCCACTTCCCCAGATGTGACAGCCCGAACTCTGCCAGCATGGGACACTATGCCGTCCAGCTCGCAGGTTCCATGCATTTAACTGCATGCAAAATATAGCTGAATTTATGCTAATGTGAAGGCTTATATTGTCGAATATAAAACTAATGTCAAATAATCTAATTATGTTTAATTCTTACCAACTACTTTTTAGAAAGTAGAGGAAATTAGTCATAATGCCAAGAAATTATGCATACAACATTTAATTAATCTCATTAAGACCCCCTGTATTCAAAATAATCATGTTTTTAATGTTGTTTACAAGTCTATGTGCTGTTTTTAATAGTCTTATCATATTAATTACCATTTCAAGTTTGGCATTATACAAGGTCATTTTTTTTTTTAGGTTTTAAATTTTATTTGATAAACTAGTGTTAATCAGAATAAAATTATTGGATGCTCATTAAGGGCATTTATTTGCAGAAAATTATGGAGAGATATTCCAAGTTTAAATAATTGAAAACATGCATATATACATTTGTTACACACAGTATAAACATACAAACAACAAATATTTCAAACACTTTCTGCAAATAAAAGCCTTAAATGATAAAAGCATTTTGAAGTCACATTCTCTGAACTTTAAAATAATAAATTAACATTTACTCACTTCACTTTTCTCACATCAGTATACACTGAATGATAAATACAAATACTTTCTCTTCTCTTAAAGAATCAGTTTCTGGTTTAAACACATACAGTTTGCCTGAATTAATGCAATATATTGCCATTGTGCAGCATTACTTCTAATGGCCCATTGTGGCTCCCCAGTTTGAAAACCCCTGAGTAAAATCTTAAGTGATCTAATAAGCAAGCACATTTAGTGTCAAATGGTCCTGCACAGCCATAATGGTGATATCTGTCATTATAATAATAGCTGCACGTCCTGTTTCTGTGTGCTGATTGTCAGAGTGAGCTGAGAGTACCTGCGGTGCTGTGTGTGAAAGCCTGAGTGTATGTATTGCTCTCAGCGAGGCCCATGCCGGCAGCCCTGGGTGACGAGTGACTCTGGAGAGACTGGCTGCTCTTCACAGGATACACGTTTCCAAGCTCTGTGTAAACTCCTGTCATCTATAGGTTGGGGTGTGAATTAGGCATGATTTCATAACAGCAGTGATGACAGTGGAATGAATTGACCTATCAGTAAGCCCCTACTCTTGATATACAGTTGAGTGTCAGCCAAGCCAATTGCAATTGAGTATTAGATGAGCCAATGGCCGTTGAGTATCAGATGAGCAAATGGAATTTCCATGTCAGATGAGCCAATGGCAGTGGAGTATCAAATGAGCCAATGGCAGTTGACAATCAAATGAGTCATTGGCAATTTAATATCAAATAAGCCAATGGAATTTGAGTATCAGATGAGCCAACTACAGTTGAGTATCAAACAAGCCATTGGCAATTTAATATCAGATGAGCCAACGGAAGATGAGCATCACTTGCTCAAGGACTGAAACTTAAAGCTGTGTCTGAAAAAACAATCAGAGCGCTTTCTTTTGCTGAAGACCAATGCTAATTCTTACTTGTTTTTCACATACTACAGTATACAGTAGGGAAGTGTGTGACACGTCGAAATATCTTTAGGTTTCAGTGCCATAAAGAAACATTGGCAAATCCAATATATAGTAGTATGCAATAATTTGGGCACCCCTCTGTGGCTGCATAATAATGTGCTCTTTCTTCATAAGAGAAGATCGCAGTGAAATGCCATTCGGTTTCTAAAGAAAGCTAGATAATGTCATGTTTTTCATACAGAAATTTGTAGTGTAGCAGTATTGAGATGTGTGAAATTAAATTCAAACTGAAGAATAGGCTATACAAAAGTTTGGGCACCCTCTGTTTTGTGTGGGTATCAAAACCTGTAGTCACTTAATGCTGATTGATTACAACACAAAATTGATTTGAGTGACTCAGTGAACCTTAACAATCATTCCAGAGGTGCAAAAAAATAATGAAAAAGGATATTTAAGATAGCTGATTGCTAGCTGTGCTTCTCATTATTGTGAGTCTGAAAATAGCAACATGGGAACCTCCAAAGAACTTCCTAATAACCTAAAAACTAGGATAATTCATCAACATGAATTAGGAGAAGGATGCAAAAAAGGTTTAAAGTCTCTATCTCCACAGTCTACATACTACACAGAAATATAGTTAGAAAATGGAAGGCCACAGGAACAGTTCTTGTATAGGAAAAATGTGCTAGACCAAGAAAAATATCTGAAAGGCAAAGGCGAAGAATGGTTAGAATGGTCACAGACAAGCCACAGACCACCTCCAAAGAGCTCCAGGAACATCTTGCTGCTGATAATGTCATTGTACATCAGGCCACAGTCCAGCACACTCTTCACAAAGAACAGCTGAATGGAAGATGATGCAGAAGAAGACTTTTGTGCATTCTGCCAATGAGAAGAGTGTTTGAGGTATGGAAAGGCTCATTTGGACAAGCCTGAATCGTTTTTTAAAAAATATTCTGTGAACAGATGCCACAGCCATAGGAGCCTTGCATGGCGGAAAAAGAACAAAATATTCCAAGAGAAGAACCTGCTCCCTACTGTAAAATATAGTGGGAGCTCCATCATGCTGTGTGGATGTGTGGCAAGCACAGGTACTGGAAACCTTGTCAGAGTTAAAGGTCGCATGGATTCCACCCACTATCAGCAGATTCTAAAGAACAATGTTCAGGGATCAGTCAAGAGGCTGAAGTTACGGCAGGGTTGGATGTGTCAGCAGGACAATGACCCAAAGCTCAGTTCCAGATCTACCAACGAATTCATGGTCAGACACGATACAAAATCCTAGAATGGCCATCCCAGTCCCCAGACTTGAACATCATTGAAAATTTATGGATTGATTTGACAAGGGCCGTTCACGTTTGCCCATGACTGAACCTGACTGACTGAACTGGAGAAATTGTGCAAGGAAAAATGGCCCAAAATGCCTTCAGCAAGACTCCAGGCTTATCCTTGGCTATAAAAACCGTCTACAGGCTTTTATTTCAGCAAAAGGTGGCTGTACAAAATATTGATGTCATTATTATTTTGGGGTGCCCAAATTTTTGCACCTGTCTGTTTCTGTTAAGACTTAAATTGCATTGCATCTGTTGATTAAATATATGTTATGTCAGAACTGAAATGTTGCTTTTTCTTTAGGGTATAAAATATATCCAAATGAATTTGCTGATTTGAAAAGGCCAACAGGCTATGGCTTGCAATTATGAAAATTATCAGGGGTGGCAAAACTTTTGCATAAGTATGTAAGCTCTCATTGTTTTGATGGTGTTATGCTACAAAACTGATTAAACGATTGACCTATACATTTATAACACTGATTCCAGGTATCCTGAAAGTACAGGCAAATGAATGTACAGTATTTTATTCTATTCACTAAAACCAATCATGACAACTTAACATCCAGAAAAATCAACAAGAATGTAAACAATTGTCTGAGCTAAGTAGAAGCAACAATGTTTTTTATCTCTGATAATGCCACCACAAGTTTAATAGTAACACAGGCTCTGCCTCGGTTAAGTTAGAGAGGTAGCACGAACATTAGCTAGCTCATGCCTATTAGTGACTCTTCATATTAAACTAGCTATTTGCTAAATTTAAATGTTTCATTTAATCTTTAATTAAAAAGCTGAAAGCATTGGTCAAAAGAATACGTTTAGGATTGTGGGATATCAAAGGCAGTGAAGGGCACATCTGTTTCCTTCGAAATTGGATCAGACAAGGGTACCTACAAAGACAGGTAGTGAAGCAGAATTTGCTTTTGGATGTGGCTTGATGTCTGCCCGACTTGTAAGGCTCCCTCAAAGGCAGCATTTTAGAGCTTTCTGACAGCCATTAAGACAGCTCACGTCTATTTGTTTCTCCAAATTAGCAACAGTTACCAAGGCAGATGGGGCATACAGATAGGTCATTTGTGGATGAGCAGTAAATGGTACCCACGTGGCTGAGATCTGGGGACTCTGGGAAAGAAGTCCCATCCCCACACTGTCTTTCCTCTGGGGTCACGGGGTCAGTGAATGTTCCTGAGACACAGAGAGATTTTTCCAGAAAACAGAAAAAGCTGCTTGCCCTCCAAAACCTAACAGACAATAGACTTGAGGGCAGTCAGCAGCAGGTCTGGATTGGCTGAGAGATTGTTTAGAGATTTTTCCTAATAGATACTGCTGGTGAATCATAAACATGACTGAGGACAGGTTTGGCAGCTTGTTTACTCTGCAAGACTGACAGAATGGAATGGCTAGCTGAAGAAATGTTTACAATGAAGCAATGTGTAGCAAATACAGTGATCTACAATGCCTTGCATAAAAAGGTACTGTTTGAGTTCCAGTGAGGACAAACTTAAGAATCTATGATTTAGATTTAGTCTTTGCTGATGTTATCAATATGTTTCTGAATTGTCAGAAATTATTTTAACTGATGCAGTGGGCTTCTTTTCCTTTCTTTAACAACTATGTCAGACCTTTTCCAGTATGACAATGCTAAGATTCATATTTAAATTTGAAATAAAGCTTCAGATTCACACATAGACCACCAATTTACCTGAACGAAACTGAAACACTTGAGATGTTCTCTAGAAGACAGTGGTTCTTATAAGGGAAAAAACTTTGTGATATTTCAACTTTTCAACTGAAATGGTGGAGAGGTTTATTTGAGGTATTTTAGGGTATTTTAAGTGAGCTATCTTTATGCCGCCAGAGTAACCTAGTTTGCCAGACAGTTGTGTTGTGGACGAAATATAGGCTAAATTATAATTATACTTGACAAAAGGTGCAGACAGAGATGCATTTAAGGTTATAATTTGTGATTTTGACGTGTATGAATTAATACAACCTGTTTATTTATAAAGTAAGCAGTTGACATGTGTCTCTTGCCTCATTACAAACTTACACACAACAAAAAGTTTACAATATACATGTTAAAATAACAAAAATACATTTAAACAGACCATATGCCTCTTTTTCTGAAATTAAATACATTTATAATCTAGATATTGCACATTTTGCATTCTGACTTGCTGTGAATATAAGGGGGAAAAGATCATTGTTGTTATCTTACTAGGAAACATTGTGGTTAATCAAATGTTGCCTGAGGCGTGCATATTAATGATCCCATGTGGATTGACACAGTCTGTGTTTTGTTCCATTTTGCATGTTTTTCTCTGTGACTTTACACTTAGCTGATTAACATGAGAAAAATGAAACAATGGAGTTTGAGGCTCAAGGTATGTCATTTCCACACACTGAACTCTTATTATTCAGCTATGAATAGGTATATCCAGATTTTCATTCTGTGGCTCCATAAGATGGTCACTATCTGAGGAGAACCACTCTATAAAGTCAACCTCAGCACATCTCAAGACTTGTATTTGTGTTTAGATTAACAAATTAACAAATGGTTAATTCATGTGTGAATATGAGTAAGACAAATCTTTGCATTGTCTTGGCAAGGGCAAATAGATAGGTCTTCTGATTTGGTTGTTAAGAAACACAAAAGCCACACAGTGCATAAGTTAAGGCTCAAAGAAATGTTATCACTGCCATAAAATGTATTAATAGGCTCTAAAATAAAGTAGTGCTTACTTTTTTGGCCAGGCAGTGTGTAAACTTATCAGTCTATATATACTTATAAAGCCTACTTATCAGTCCATATATATACTTATAAAGCCTACTTATTAGTCTATACATATTTATAAAGCCTACTTATCAGTCTATACATACTTATAAAGCCTACTTATCAGTCTATATATATACTTATAAAGCCTACTTATCAGTCTATATATATACTTATAAAGCCTACTTATCAGTCTATATATACTTATAAAGCCTATTAGTTTTAAATAATTTTATCAACAGAGTCCAAAATGAAAAACCATCAAGCATCAGGCATCATGAGTAAAATTGTTTTGCTAAATAAATAATATGTTGGATTTGATGTATGACATGTAGTGTTACATTCGGATTAACAGCAGATTACATAATGCATGATGCAGCCAAATAATTAAACTGAAACAAACGCTACAATTTAAAAGGCATGAAAACGAGCAAATTTTTAAATTTTTGTGTAAAAAATGTATTATCATTTCTAATGCATAATATACTTTTGTGTGTAAATAAGTATGTAAATAAAAGTACCTAAAAGTGCCTAAATAAATCAAATCAGCAAATTGGAATGATTTATATTGCATCATGTCACACTGACGCGGAAAACACACATGGAAATTATTTTAAAATATATAAAAATAGAATATACTTTATTTAAATTATGATGATATTTCAAAATATATATTTTTCAATTAACTACAGTAAATACTGCTATGGTGAGCCTTTTCAACAGTAATATAAATTTAGATATAATGAATTATATTATATTATATTATATTATATTATATTATATTATATTATATTATATTATATTATATTATATTATACTATATTATATTATATTATATTATATTATATTATATTATATTATATTATATTATATTATATTATATTATATTATATTATTTTTTGTATAATATATTCTAAATGTTTACTGAAGAAAAAGTTTATTTTGGACCCTGCTGATCAGTCAAATCAACTCACTGACAAGTGAAAAATGCCGTACCCATTCCAAGGTGAGTGCCGATAATGCAGTCATCTGAACTTCTCTCTCTCACAGTGTTCTTGTGAGAGGTACCTGAAACCCGCATAGAGCTGCTCCGCCTGTGTGTTTCTGCACCAACCTCTGGTTCTGCAGTAACAAAAAAAAAAAGCATTCAGGACAGAAAGCCACTAGAGGGCTGATGGTCACACAGTGAACTCATCATGACTAACCTGCACTCTTAAAGCCCAGGAATCGGGCGATCTTGGTCTTGCAGTGCTCCTGCTCCTCGTAGGTCAGCAGTTGGTAAATGAACTGCCAGATAAGCTGTTTGGCTGGAGTGTCCAGCACAGGAAACACATCCACAATGAGAGTGTCCACATTCCTGCTCACACACAACACACACACAACAGACGAAAAGTATTTTAGAAATAACCCTCATGTTAAGTCTGATGTCACACACTAACTGAAGTATTTTTACTTTATTACTGTACTCAAGTATATATGCTTTTTCTGTACTTAACTAGAGTATTTTTATTTAAGGAAACGTTTAATCAATTCTGAAACAAAATACAGCACTTTTTACTCTATTACATTTTAAAATAGTAGGCTACTGTAAAAAGTTATTTGGAACTAAATCTATGTCTAATTCCAGAACCTGAATCTGTTAAATAGGTTCACAAATCTCAACAAGGTCATTTCAATAATTTTTATTCATTTTATGTTTAGATACCTTTATAATTGTAATATAATTTATTTTTATGAATGTTATTTCCATTATGAGAGCAAAAATTGATTTGTCAAAAGAAATAGAAAATAAAAAACAAGAATACCCACTTTTTGATAGTTTTTTAGCCAAAGTCTCTTGAAATGTACATTTTCTTGACATGTTTGCCTTAGCAGACAGGTACAGCTTGTGGCCACAATTAATTTAAAGAGTTAAAAGTGGAAAAGGAATAAATGACACTAAATAATAACCACAACAATATGCAAAATGTGTAAAACATCATGATAAAACATGATGTGGTATAAAAAAACTTCACAAATTTTATATGACAAACAAAAGTACCTGACATTCCATGACATCTCATAAATTGCATGACCCATGGGAACCCTGTAATAATTCTATAGAAAATCATGGCTGTAATGTTTATATCCACGTCTAATCTCAAATGGAGAGTGAGTCAGCTTTGTTTAAATGGATCCTTAGCAGATTTCCGGCCTTCTCAGGAGCAGAAGTCGCCATACTAAAGTAAGCTAAGTGAAAGGGAGAGTACAACATACACATTTAACATTACACAATATAATTTTTAAGAATTTCAGAAAGAGGAAAATATATAGTTTAATATATATAGTTAAGTTAAACAATTTGTGTAGGGACAACATGAAGGAATTTTGTGGAACCCAGCATTTTTAACAGTGTTGATGTCCACACTGAACCCTAATCTTAACAAAAATGAAGACAATTTTAAAAACGTTGGAAACCGGTAACCATTGACATCCATAGTAGGAAATAACTATGGAAGTTACCATACTTTTTCTATAGATCTTCTTTTGTGTTCATTAGAACAAAAAAGAGAAAAAGGTGTCAAAAAAAGTCAAGGGTATTTTTGGGTGAACTATCCCTTTAACAAGCGGATTGAGCTGCTCTCTCAGCAAGCAGTCACGATGACGAGCATTATTTATTAAATTCTGAAGAACCCACAGATTGCTTCTGATTATGTGTATCTATTTGTGCTCGAGGCAGAAGCTATTTTTGAATGTTTCTCACATTTTCCTTGTTGCTGCCAAGCTGAAAAGAAATCCCACAAACAGTGCGCTATGGCATTTGTAATCATATGGAAGGACAGTTACAGAGATAATTAGCTCTGTATCCTATAATTGGCAAACGCATTCAGAATTTGTTTATTTCTCATCAAGTGCTGTATTAGTCACTATTATACTAGATCACTGTATAGTCTAATTAAAAATAAATGCAGACTATGCTATCAGTCAAAAGTTTAGAATTTATTTTTAAAGTCTCTTTCATAAGACTCCTAAGTTATTTTATAAATAAATGTATTTATATAATTTAAAAAACTGTTCAATTTAATAGTTATTCCTGTGAAGGCAAAGCTGATTTTTTTCTTCAATCTTGTCACAAGTCAGCATTATTGCCATTTTTAATATTCATTCTTCGTTATTGAAATTTTTCATGTGGAGAAAATATGAATATTTCTGAATATTTCTGAAACTCTTGACACTGAAGACTGGAATAATAATGCTGACAATTCCGTTTTACCACATTGTAAGGCAAGGCAAGTTTATTTATGCACATTTCATACACAATGGTAATTGCAAGTGCTTTATATAAACAGGAAAAAGAAACAAGTGTAAGAAAATAAAAACAAAACTATAAAAGTGATTAAAAGATGAAAACATATTAAAATGTGTTAAAACAGGTTTTAAAAGTATGAAAAAGAAAAGAAAGACATACTGTAAAAGCACAAGCTGTCGGACGCAGCACAGTGCTCATTAAGTAAAGGCACAGCTAAACAGATGTGTTTTCAGTCTTGATTTGTCTTGATTCAGTCCCAATGTTGGAGCACATCTGATCATTTCTGGAAGCTGATTCCAGCAGTGAGTATAATAATAATAGCTGAAGGCCGATCCACCCTGCTTTGACTGAACTCTTGGAATTTTAGTTTATATTATCCTAAATATCGGAGTGATCTATTAGGTTTGTATTCAGTGAGCATATCTGTAATATATTGAGATCCTAGGCCATTTAACGATTTATAGACAAGTAGTAATACTTTAAAATCTATTCTGAATGTAACTGGGAGCCAGTGTAAAGACCTAAGGACTGGTGTCATGTGCTCTGATTTTCTGGTTCTGGTCAGAATCCTGGCAGCAGCGTTCTGGATGAGCTGCAACTGTCTGACTGTCTTTTTGAAAAGGCCAGTGAGGAGTCCATTACAGTAATCCACCCAGCTGCTGATAAAAGCATGAACAAGTCTTCACTGGAAACAAAGCATATAAGTCTTGCAATGCTTTTGAGATGATAGTATGCTGATTTACTTACTGCTTTGATATGACTACTGAAACTCATATCAGACTCCAGAATCACACCAAGATTCTTGACCTCATTTTTTGTTGTTTGACCTCTAGAGCCAAGGTACACATTCACCTTGAGAACCTCATCTCTGTTCCTAAACGCAATGACTTTCAAGGTTTTCTCTTTGTTTACCTGAAGAAAGTTATGGCACATACACCTGTTATTTCACCAATGCATTGGCAGAGGGTGTCAATGGGGCAGTAAGGCTAAGTAGATCTTAGTGTCATCAGCATAGCTGTCGTAGGAGATTTGGTTCTTTCTCATTATTTGGCTCAGAGGGAGCATATAAAGGTTGAACAAGTTCCATTGTAATCTACTGCAATAGAAAACAGTAGTTGAATTGTAATAGTAATATATATTTTTTATAATTATTACAAACTTCTGACCTGTATATGAACTGTTTTGAAATGTTTGTTTTATTCTGTAAATACTGCCAAACTGAAAAATACAAATATTCTCATTTAGAGCATTTTTGAACATATAGTAACACAGGTGCCATGTTTTCAGGTATGCTTAGATTCCACTGTAACACAATTACAATGTTTTAATTTCAGAAGAGTTAAAAACTCTAAAAAAGACTTATTGTCATTTTCTGACTAAATAAATAAATATCAAATTGTTTTACTTGTAAGTTGGAAGAAATGTTAACAAACTTCATAGTATAAAGAAGAATAATATTACCTTCATAGAATAATATTACCATAAACAGTATGATCTCTTAATTTTTCTAGAGCTGTATAAATAAATTGCATATTGAACTCCTTTTTGGTTTGACACAATTGTTTTTAATCTCTGCACTAGTGGCCTCAGCTAATTTAAGAGTCAGCCATGATGAATTTAGACCTGACCTGTGCTGGAAGAAGGTCTCCAGAGCTTTGCAGATGGTGTATCTCTCCTGCAGGGTGAGCAGGTGTTCCAGCTGCTGGCTGAAGGTACGGCCGTGAACGCGGATGCTCGGAGGAAGGATCTCAGCCACCCACTGCAGAGAGCTGAGGGCCGGGGAGCGCGAGCGTGGGGCACTGGGGGTCTCCTCTGGCTCTGAATCGGATTGAGGATAATCCACAGGACCCTCCTCCACCACCAGGGAGGGCATCGCACCACTGCCCTGCAGCATCGACACCACCTTCTCATGGGAGCAGTTCCTGGATGTGTGTTTAACAGATTCAATGAGAAATTATTATTTCATTAAAGTTTACCATAGTTTACCATAGTTCATAAACCTTACTATAAAAATAAATTCAGCCAACATTTAGTCATTCACTCATATTCGTAACAAAATTAAGCTGTTTTAATTAGATTTTAGTCTGTTCATCTAAAATCTGATACTTTTGACAGAATTTTTTTGTTGATTATGATTACTAATGGTCTTTATTTTGATTTTTCATATCCAACACTCCTGTAACTGACACTTTCTATTCTATCTATAAATGAATCCTCTGGTCCTTTAACATGATCACTATCTACTCTATTTTATATTCTATATTTTTAATTAGTTAAAATACAAAGTTCTAAAACACAAAGACAAACAAATCTTTCTAAAGAGAATTAAACAGAAAGTTCATGTAATTATTGAAGACAGTTCGCATGCCCTTAATATAAAATTTCAGATTTTGACATCAAAAATATGCTTTAGGCAACCGCAATGTGTATCAAATGTCATTTGAGCCAGCTAACATTAGAATTTTAAATACTAGATTTTAATTATGAATAGGAGTTAATTGAGTTTTTAATTTTTCATTTTGTTAATGTGTTTTGTAGTATTAGTAGTTGTAGTAATAGTAGTTTTAGTAGTATTAGTAGTAGGAGTTGTAGTAGTGCTAGTGGTCATTGTAGTAGTATTAGTAGTAGTAGTAGTAGTAGTATTAGTTGTAGTTGCTGTAGTAGTAGTTGTAGTACTAGTAGTAGTTGTTGTTGTAGTAGTATTAGTAGTAGTTGTTGTTGTAGTAGTCATCGTCATAGTAACCGTAGTTGTAGTATTAGTAGTTGTAGTGGTATTAGTAGTAGTAGTAGTTGTTGTTGTTGTAGTAGTAGTAGTAATAGTTGTAGTTATATTAGTAGTAGTAGTTGTTGTAGTAGTAGTAGTAGTAGTAGTAGCGGTAGTACTAATAGTTGTACTGGTATTAGTCTTAGTAGTAGTAGTTGTTGTTGGTGTAGTAGTAATAGTTGTAGTGGTATTAGTAGTAGTAGTAGTAGTAGTAGTAGTAGTAGTAGTAGTAGTTGTTATTGTAGTGGCAGTAGTAGTCGTTGTGGTAGTAGTAGTAATTGTAGTAGCCGTCGTAATAGTAACAGTAGTGGTCCTTGTAGTAGTTGTGGTAGTAGTAGTAGTTTCTGTAATATTGACATCATCCCCTTTGTCATAGGGCCCATAACGGCCAGCGGTGCCCCTAAGTAGTAGTATTAGTCAGTGTAGTAGTATAGTTGTTGTTTTTGGCGATGTTGTTATGGTTATTATTAATATTATTATTACTATCGTTATTGTTGTTTTTACTGTCATAAAAAGCGTTTTATGCAAGGATATTGAATGCATTTGTGTTACTTGCTTTTTTGTGATATATGTGATGTGGATGTTGGCGTAATTTATGATGAAGCCAAAGATAAATTTTCATTTGTGGACAATAAATAAAGTCGAAGTCAAATCCCAACACTAAATAATTTTATTGCCCTTATACATTTTTTTATTAACTTAGCCTTTTCCTTATATCTATTATATTTTAATTTATTTGTTACTTTAACTTATTCTATGGTTGTCTTTTGGCAGCTTATTTTGAAAGTGACTTGCAATGAGACCAATAGAAGTAATCAAATTAACAATAAACATTTTAACATGAATGTAAAATATATCCACATAAATAGAGATGTTCAATCAAGGCCTTGTGAAGGGACACAATTGCTTCATATAATGAACAAATGTAATTTAGTATTTTATACATTGAACATTTTAAAGCGTCAGACATTCAGTGGAATAAAAGAAATCATTCAGTTTTGATTAAAAAATAACTTAACAAGTGTTCCATATTATGTGAATTTCCTATGGAACTGAAATGACAAGAAAAGCGAGTAAATGATGACAGAATTATGAGGGTAAATTATGACAAAACACTTTAAATAACGTAGTTATTAACAAATTAACTAATACAAAACTATTTAATAAACTTGTATATTATATTATAATGCAGTAAAATGGCATACTTGTAAAAGCTTTATAAACTAAAAGCAATTCAGTCTATTTTATTGTCTTGTAATTTAATAAATATGCAACAGTAGCTCAAATATATAAAAAAATGTAAATTAAATGTAAATTATTTGCATATGAACAATACAGATACAGAGATTCTCTTTGAATACTTATTAATGTTAAATTAACTGAAGTAATCTGTTAATTCTATTGAATTTGTGATCAACAACACAAGTGTGGAAGGTAGGTGATAAATGAAGACAGAAATATAATTGTTGGCAATCCCCAAACTACCCCTTTAACTCTAATCGTTTCTATTATGTGTAATTTCTGCTATGAAATGCTTCAGTTTAGAGATGCACAAAAATGAACAGCATCTTTTCTTTAATATTATGTCTAAATTTATGCACAGTTGGTGTTGTAGGAAATATTTTCTTGACTCGATTCTATGTTTGTCATTCCCCCAGAGGCAGTATTACAGCAAGTTAAGCATCTACATGCTCAAGTCAACTGCTGTCCTCTTGAGATTAACTACACAGAAGCAGCTAAATCCTGGCCGCAGGAAAGAGATTTACATTTAGGACTAAACAAACAAAGCTTATTGTTATAAGGAGCAGCAGAAAAATACAAACGAATAATGTCAATAAAGTAAATCTATTTAAACTTTACTCATCACATTGTTACAGGAACAACCTTTTATTTGGAGGGGGTGGGGTGGGGGGTAGGCTTATTTTATTGTACATTAACCCAATACACAGTACAAGATATACATCATTGTCTTTTTCGTTTTTTTGTTTTTTTTGGTTTTTTTGGCAACAAGCAAACATACATTTTGCATTAAAAAGTGTATTTTTATTGAAAACTGGTATATTACACTTTTTATTACACTTATATTATACTACAATATACTTAATATACTTTCTTTATATTACAAATCTGTTTTACACTGTAGGTTGAAAAACATTAAAAATGCTAACTTCTGATATTTTGCCACCGTTGTCTCCATTTTGGCCTGTGGAGCAAATAACTTTTGAGCAGAAAACCAAATGTAATAAAATTTAGAATTATAATTATGTGGGTGTATTGGCACTTGTCTAAATTGGCTAAATTGTCGTTAGTGTATGCGTGTGAATGTGTGTGTATGGGTGTTTCCCAATGATGGGTTGCGGCTGGAAGGGCATCCGCTGCGTAAAACATATGCTGGAATGAAAATTCATTCTGCTAAGGCGATCCCAGATTATTAAAGGCACTAAGCCGAAAAGAAAATGAATGAATGAATGAATGAATGAATGAACACAATATATATATATATACATGTTAAGAAACGTTTAAAATATGTCAATAACATGTCAGGTTAAATAATTAAATAAATCATTGTTGACTTCTGCTGTTTTCATTAGATTCAAAAACACAGTTGTTTTCTTCTAGAGATAATTTTCCCCTAATAAACTTAATTAAATACTTTTAGCGTGCAAAAAACAAACAAAATGTACATATATTGTAGGAATGAGATAACAAAAAATATTTGTGGTTTTATAACCTTGACTTTTCCAAACCGCGGTAAACCTTAAAACCGGTTATAGTCCCATGCATAATCATGATGTAAATCCAATTGAAACGACCCTAAAATGACAAGTGAAGGGCGGTGCATGATTTGTCCTTTAGGAACCGATTGGATCATTGGAAGATGGGAGTTGCTAAAAAAATGAAGATTGACGAATGAGATTGAATATTGAGATACGCACTGATAGCCCCACCCTAAAGGACTTATAGCTCCACCCTAAAGACATTCCATGTGACCAGAAGTGAACAAAGTTGCTTTAAGGAGGGAGGAAAGGTTATGGTACCCAATAATAAAGGATTATGAAGACAAATTAATTTTTACAAAATAATGAGGTGCACACATACATTGTTTATAACAAGCTGTACTTAAAAAAAATAATACATTTTGAGTTCATTTTGAGTTCAACAAGCTGTACTTATAAAAAAATAATAAATTTTGAGTTCAAGAAGCTGTACTTATTAAAAAATAATAAATTTTGAGTACATTTTGAGCTCATTCTGACTTTAGGCTCACCAAGACTGCATTTACAGTTGTTCAAAAAATTAAGTGAAACCATTGTTAAAATATTGAAGATTCTTTGATAACAAAAGCATTCAAAACTGCAGCGATCATTTTAATGCATCCTTGCTGAAAAGAAATATCATATTATTTTATTACCTCACGCTGTGATACAAAATAATAAAACGGTCTATTCTTATTCCTATTTGTTTACCATAGTATCTACCATAATACCATTTTAACTGCTAAGAATCTTTTAAAACATCATCACACCATAACAAAAACAAACACACACCTCATATCAAGCCCGTTAAGGAACAATATGCGATCTCCTGTTTTAAGGCCACATGCTTCAGCTGGACTCCCTGTAGTAGAAAAACAATGGTTTGAGACACAGTATAAATCCTCAGACACTCAAGTAAATAATACACACACACAATCCACTTCAGTGACACTTATTAATGTGTAACCCCGCCGTCCTTTGTGAATAGTTGTAATTAAATCATTCCGTCGTAGGTCCGTGAGAGTTTTTTCTCATCACGATGCAGGACTCCTACTTGTTTTCATAAGCATCCCCACACGGGTGGCTGAGTCAGTGTTAACTAGCCTTAGCACAGGCCTGCAGTGGGCGAATATCGTCATACACGCACTCACACACTCACCGCCCTCTCACCACTCGTGCAGACTTCAATACAAATGTACCCAACGCTTGTTCATTAGTTCAACAGCCCACTGCTTCCTCTTTCACAAACACTCTGTTCCCCTTGAAAAGCAGCCACTGACCCCAGCTGTGCTTTCTGTGTGCATGTTATTCACAGTCGTCTCTGCAGCCTTTTGGCAATGCGACCCTTAACGCTGCACAGATTCTGAGAGCAACAAAATACACATCCTGGATGATGGTGATTTGTGTAAGGAAAGCATCAGAAATGGCTGCTGGTGAAAGTATGACAGTGGAAATTAATTTCTAGTGCTAGATCTGCGTCCTTGGTGAGGAAAAGAAAAAGCTAATTCAATTGAGAGCCAATTGAGAGTTTTCTAGAGTTCTTATGTTATGACGTTTTTATCTTTTTTTAAATTCCTTTTTAAAATGACATGTAATCAGTATTTTGCGGAAAGTATAAACTACTGGTAGTGCTGTAGAGAGAGGGGGGAGGGGGCTCTAATACAACTACATGTGATATGATGCAGCGAACACATGATAAAAGCTGCCGTTTCTACGTTAAAAAGTGCTTTTGTCCTAACCAGCCGTGAAAAAAATGTCTATTTTAGAAATGGTTTCTAATTAGGGGCCAAGCACTGAACGTGCGTAGGCACCTGTTGTATCTGTTCCGGTTCTTATTATTATTCTTTCAGTTCCTTCTTCTTCCGTTCTGAGAGTCTATGGCAGCCCTATTTAGAATTTTTCGTAAAACTTATTTAAACAAATCATCCTAGGCCGTTTGTCTGATTTTCACCAAAATTGAATCAAAATGATCTACAGACCATGCTGACCAAAAGTTATGGAATTCAACTTGATTAGACGAACCGTTTTCGATTAACTTGTGAACAAATTTAACGTAGAACTTGCGAAAATTGACTTTAGGTGTTATCTCCGTAATGCATTGACATATTCACACCAAACTTGGTGTGTGTTATGACAACCATGATCTGAAGTGAGCTGCAGCGTTTCGGTGCACTGCCCCCTAGTCATCCAGAGATACAAAAACATTTTTTTTTTACCAATAACTTCTTAACCCTCTGTCCAAAATTCATAAAATTCTTACATCCAGCGGAGTATGCCGAGTCAAGTAATGTCTGATTTTCCCAGGTCAGCCATTTTTGCGGTCGACCATTTTGAATTATGTCAAAATTGCTGTATTTTAAGGATGCATTGGCAAATTGTTATGAAAGTCGATATGTGTCTTCGGGACTGTGCCCTGAAGGTGCTCAAAAAGTTGTCACAGCACCACCTTTTGGTCAAACGTTATAACAATATTTTCTAAAAATGCTAATATCTTTGGATTAATTTTACTTATTGTTATGATACTTGTCTTCATAGATTCCTTGGGTTGCCCTGAGAATATCGATTCCCATTATGCTTTAATTAACTGAAATTCCTGTTTGCCATCTTGCCTCAAGTCAAAAACCTACTTTTTCGAACTCCTACATCGATTGGCTGATTTTCACCAAATTTGACTCAGATCATCTTCAGACCATGCTGACAAAAAGTTACAGAATTTTTGTCAATAGGGGTAATAGTTTTTGTTTACTGCACCAACAAATATGATGGCATGATGACAAACTACATCTGTGGCTGTATCTATGCCATAGTTAAAGATAATGACACCAAATTTGAGGCCTGTCATTGTTGCCTCACACTGACCACACCATAAAAATTTTATGAAAGCGCCTTCTATGGGTCAAGAGTTATAAGACATTCATTAGCCATTATTAATGAAACTTACAAATTTGGTATTAACTTTTGACTGCATATGCTTATTTTGATGAAATTGAAAATCAATTATGCCATAATCTGCCTAACTTCCTGTCCACCATTTTGATTTTGTTCAAACCATTCTTTTTTTTAGCTCCTCTTAGACATTTGGTCCAATCTTCACCAAATTTGACTCAGATCACCTTCAGACCATGTAGACCAAAAGTTATGGAAGTCATGTCGATAGACAAATCTGTTGTCATTTAGCATATGCGCAAACTTGATGTAATGCTGCCAGATGACATTACAGGCTGAATCACTTCAATGGTTTGAAGCATTGAAACCAAACTTAATGCATGTGATCTAGGCCTGACTTTGCCAAACTATGTCAGTTTGCACTACTTTCTGGTTAAAATTGACAAGCAATTAAATTCTATCAATAGAAATCATATTAAATTTATCAAATGACTTTTGAATAGTTTTGTCTAATGTCATGAGATTCCGGTCTTGCAGATTCCTTGGATCATTGATATGTGAACATTGATATAAATTCTACCCTAATTTACACAACTTCCTTTCCACCATCTTGAATTAAATAAAAAATCTGTTGTTTTGAACTTTCAATCATCGCTAGCCCAATTTCCACCAAATTTGGTCCAGACTATGCTGCTTGGAGTTATATTTCTTTCTAATAATTAAACAACAGCATAAACTACTATGACAATGATCCTCTCGGGTGCAGATTGTGTGCTTTATTCAGTGTTAAATGCTGACAGTATCAGTTTGAATAATAATTTACGTGACATTTATAGGTTGTTTTAAATCACATGGTTCTGGTGACGAAATTCAGATGGAGGGCAGGAAGTAAAAACGTGAATGGGAGACAAAGAGGAAAGTCTGTATTTTTGCAATTTATACCATATTTAAAAGAATATATATATATATATATATATATATATATATATATATATATATATATATATAGAGAGAGAGAGAGAGAGAGAGAGAGAGAGAGAGAGAGAGAGAGAGAGAGAGAGAGAGAGAGAGAGAGAGAGAAAATTACCACATATGTTGAGCATGATCCTTATATTATTAAGAGTACTGAGTTTCTACTGAACTAAAACATATTTGCCTGTCATCGAGGCGGTAGATACTGTATAAGCTATTATGCTACATGAAAAATCCTATGGTAAATACTGTTCGGAAGCATAATATAGATAATTACTTGAATTAAGCCATCGTAGTAATTATATTGTTGCTGTGGTACAACTGTAGTAATAAACAAATTATTCAAAAAATTAATGAAATAATAATGTTAAAGAGGTTTAATATGTGTTAATTAAATTAAATACTATTTCATTGGGAGTGCAGTGCACTATTCTGCGGCTCTGTTATTTGAATGTTTCTGTCATGTCACGTCTTGTGCAGACAGACAAATTGCTTGTCACTGGACACTTGTCACGCCATGTGTTGTTATAAGGGATAATGTGTATAAGGGATAATTCCCCAAAAATGAAAATCTGTCATCATTTACTTGCCCTTCACTTGTTTAACAACTATTTGACTTTCTTTCTTCTGTTAAATACAAAAGAAGACATTTTGAGGGGAAAAAAGCTAGAAATCTGTAACCACATTCTTTACTTTCAAAGAATTAGTTTTTTCCAATATGGAAGTCAATAGTTACAAGTTTTCAGCTTTCTTCAAAATACCTTCTTTTGTTTTGATCATAAAAAAGAAGGTTTGAAAGGTTTGAAAACACATGAGGGTGAGTAAATAGTTGGCACATTTCCATTTTTGAGTCAACTATTCCTTTAATGATTTATTCACTGTACCATTCAAATGATTCATTGAAATTGGCTGGCTCATATTAAAACAAAGCAAGTGACTGTCTTGATGAATGGGTCATTCGATTATTGGCTCACACCACTAATTCAAAAACAGATTCATTAAGTAGCAGAAGGATGTTGTTCTGAGACACCCACACAGCACAAATGATGAGGTTTTGTCTAAAGTATTTTCACTGACAACACAAAAAGAACACTTAAACTACCAGAACTCTAAAACTACTAAAACGGCCATAGCTGTTCAAATAAGTCTTACTGAATAATTTTTACATTCATATTCAAAGCTTGTATAAAGATTTTAGAATTAAGTTTTGCATGTCTGTCATCATATTTTATGAAGTCATTGCCCTAAAAATAAGATCTTTTATACAGCATATAACTGTGTAAAAGTTACTAGACTGCCCCCGAAGGTGCATATCTCACTTTTTTCCAGCAAATAGGAGAGCAAAGCTTTTTCACCACAGTAAAATTTTTATGTCTGAAGTTAAATTGTTTTATTAGAAAGTTATATTTTTGTTTGCAGAAAGTTACTTGGCAACAAAGTCACTCAAATTAAAGGCAAAATAATGAATGTGAATATCCATGCTCAAGATCTATGCTCAATCAATACGAAAAAGTTGACAAAAATTCTATAATAACATAACAATGATACTCTCAAGCAGGTTTTAAAAGGCTGGCCATTCTGGACTATTGGGTTTTCAATGGAATGTGACCATTAATTGCTTATTTGTTGAATTGTTGTATAAGACAAACTAATATTTGTGAGTGAATCGATGATACTCTAGAGAACAGCACTCTTGCATTGTGATATATACAGTTGAGGTCAGAATTATTAGCCCCCCTGAATTATAAGCCCCCCTGTTTATTTTTTCCCCCAATTTCTGTTTAACAGAGAGAAGATTTTTTCAACACATTTCTAAACATATTAGTTTTAAAAACTTATTTCTAATAACTGATTTATTTTCTCTTTGCCATGTTGACAGAAAATAATATTTTACTAGATATTTTTCAGGACACTAGTATTCAGCTTAAAGTGACATTTAAAGGCTTAAGTAAGTTAATTAGATTTACTAGGCAGGTTAGTATAATTAGGCAAGTTATTGTATAAAGATGGTTTGTTCTGTAGACTATCGAAAAAAAAATTAGCTTAAAGGGGCTAATAATTTTGACCTTAAAATTATTATTTTTTTAAATCCAAAAACTGCTTTTATTCAGAAGAAAAAATATTATCAGACATACTGTGAAAATTTCCTTTGCTCTGTTAAACATCATTTAGGAAAAAAAAAATTTAAAAAGGGAAAAAAATTCAAAGGAGGGCTAATAATTCAACTGTACATACATATATACACACATATATAGTTCAAGTTATGAATACAAATGCATATATTCTATATATTCTAATACATTATAATAAGCTTCATTATTATGCATTATTATGCAAAGAATGTTTTTGGACTCTCAAGACATGTGTTTGTTTATCATCTGGAAATATACATTGACAATACTATCAAAGCCAAGAAATATTGCAAAAAAAAAAATAAATGTGACAAGCACCTGGCATTACTGAGTCAATCCACACAGGAGCATGACCTCTCAGAGTAAAGCCAAAGCTCTTCTTACCCCTGTACACACGGATGGTTCTGCAGAGAAAAAGAGAGATGCATTGCTGACTGCACAGTATGTTTAACACCCACATAATATCCAATACTTGAATTCAAAATGAGATTTTCACGTTTCTAAAGAATATGACTGCTGCTATCATCGCCACAGTGTTGGCTTGTAGTGGGCAGTCATATACAGTAGGCATACTAAACAGGGTTTTGGCATATTACTGGATGCACATCAATACTGCAGTATAAATAGATCCACAATGACAAGCTACTTATCTAGAATTTTTCTTGAACATCAGTGTAACCATTGAAAATTAGACAAACATTAAAAATCACTCAAAGTGAAGTAAATAAAATGCTGATGTCTTTTCTGGCTTTCTAAACATCCCTGCTCTAAACAGTGAATAGATAGAAAGCTGAAGTTGGTGAGATGGCTGGAATGTTTTAATCAATAATTATTTATATTGCTGTAAAATCTGCGTTTTTATTTGTCTTCATTTTTCATTTTGCTATTAATGAACACTGTGTGTAATGTGGAGGTGATTTGCCTTAAAAAATGTATTTTTCCTAAAAATAAGCATTATTTTAATAAATATCAAAAACATGTCAAACATGAATAGTATCGGTCTCTGCACCAATATATATATATATATATATATATATATATATATATATATATATATATATATGTATATATATATATTTGCATATATAATTTTTGTTACATATAATTTTTAAAATGTTTAAAATCTTCAATTCCTAGTGCGTATAGAAGTTATTAGGACTAAAGCTTTTAAACAAAATGTGTAAAGTTGAATGTGTCAGTGATTTATTAACAAACAACATACAATGAAATGGCTAAATTTGAGACTTTATCTGCACATGTGACAAAATGGTATGTTGGGATATACAGATATTTACAAACAGATATACAATTAGACATGTTGTCTACATAGGCAACATACCATATCATAAAGGTTTGGCATGTACAGTATGTGTGCAAACATCAGATGTTATATAAAATCTTCTGTAAAAATTGCTGCCTCGACATGGTCAAACTGTATGTGTCTATTCACAAAACAGAAACTGGTCTAAAATAATCGCCTCAACATGGTTAAACTGCTGACAGTGAAATGTCATAGGCTCAGATCATATTGAAAATATGAAAATATATATCAAATCAGCAATTACATGGTTGTATGTTAACAATCTAGGTACAAAATCGAAAGCATAAGGCGCGAAAAAAATTAAGGGCATGTCCGAATACACTTTTGCTTTTTTAAGGACAGAAAAATACTCCCTGTGCCCTGGCGGATGAATGAGTTATGGGTGTGTTTTGAGCATAACATGCATTAAACCAATCAGAGTCTTATCTCCCATTCCCTTTAAGAGTCAGTTGCATCGCAACATGGCGCATTTTCTACTTTACATGGTGGACTTTGTAAGTGGAAAAACTGAATGCTTCACTAGCGAGAAAACAGTTAAACAGACCACCTGCAGATCAAATAAAGAACGAGCCTCCTCTATTTGGCCTCTTTGCTTTCTCTTTACTTTACTTTCACTCTTTACTTTACTCCTTTACTTTTGTGGATAAAGAAACTGTGTTGTATGCACTCTAATGAAGACATCCATTGGCCTACATATTTAATTTGTTTTAAGTACAAAGATTTGTTTCGAAACTATTTCTAAATTCAGTTCTAATTTCCAGCAAACTAATAAATGAACAATAATAACGAAGTTATTAAAGTTATTTTTATTAAAAACAATATAAATATGCATATAATAAATAATACTGCTAATAATAATAACATTATACAAATGCAAATTGTCATGAATGAACTGAAAAAGCCCCCTGAAATGAGACAGACACACCCATGAATACACATGGTGCAAAACAAGAAAATTAGGGTTGCGCTGGTCTAAAATTAGCAACTAATTGCGCCAAACACATCTTGCGCCTTATTGCGCTGGGTCGATGATAGGGCCCATTTTCAACAAAAAAAATTATTTATGCATTTTGACCAGTCATTTACACAACAACAGTTTTTGTAGGTACTACCCCGTTAAAAAGAGGCTTTAAATTGTATGTTTTTGAAAATATTACCATTATTATTAACATTATTATCAATTATCATTATCAATTTAAAAACTACAGGTACAGATTACAGGTACACTCAAAATATGACGTTTGCTGCTTGTTCATTTATTCATTCATTCATTCATTTTCTTTTCAGCTTAGTCCCTTTATTAATCTGGGGTTGCCAAAGCGGAATGAACTGCCAACTAATCCAGCATTTGTTTTATGCAGCGGATGCCCTTCCAGCCACAACCCATCTCTGGGAACCATCCATACACACTCGTCCACACACATACACTACGGACAATATAGCCTACCCAATTCGCCTGAACCGCATGTCTTTAAACTATGGGGGAAACCGGAGCACCCGGAGGAAACCCACGCGAACACAGGGAGAACATGCAAACTCCACACAGAAACGCCAACTGACCCAGCTGAGGCTCGAACCAGCGACCTTCATGCTGTGAGGCGACAGCACTATATACTGCGTCCTTGTTCCTTCATGTTGTCTCAACAACTTGATTGTGTGAAACCCAGCTACTGTACTTTTTTTACAGTGTATGCACAAATACTAAAAGCTGTATGTGTAGTGTGTTTGCAAAGTAACCGCCAACTACTAGCTTACATTTTATAGTAGATTTAATACTCTGTGTGAACAGGAAACAATTTACAAAATTGTTGTCCATATGTAAAATTTTCAAAAATGCAATGAAAGAGTATATCCATTTGTACCACATTATCATCATGTAAACATACATAAGTGGTTGCTTACTGGCTTTCGGCAAAATGTTTGGCATTGTGTTCTAGGTGGTTGGTGGAGCACTGCTGGAATGTAATTTGGGGTTTTAATTTGATTGGCTATTGGTCCAAGTTGCAAAGGGCATTGATGGGATGTTGTTTGGGGTTTCTAATTTGTTGTTTACAAGCTCAATTCAAAAGAGCATTTGCCCAACATGTAATTTTGTTTATTGGTGGTGTCTAGGCCATGCCTATGGTCATGTGTGGTTGTAAAGGTATTCTAGGTGGTTGATAGGCCATTGCTATGGACCAGTGTACAGGTTGGTTGTCCCCAGACATGCCTCTGCCCTTCTATCTAACATGTCTATATGGGATTTTTCATTTAGAGTTTGCCTACCAGCCAAAAAAATCTAAAATTTTGAGTTATCGTGTATGTTTATTGAGAGTATGTGACCTATGTATGACCAAGGCCAACCAAGACAAGAACCCATATAATGAACAAAATGGACAAGTATGGCAATGCCTTTCTCGAATAGCTTTTTAAGAAGCAATTTCCCTCCTTCTTAGAGAAATCCTATGACATATCATTAGAGTATAGCTAGCCTCAGTGGTTGCTGTGGCAACACCTCAAGGCGACACTGGAGCGGTTGAGTAAATAGAGATAAGGCGAAAACATTTGCTTCTTGTCGCAGTGCCATTTTACATAAGGTGGGCCGCCAGAACCAAACCCCTGGCAGTGGATTAGAAAGGGAATGACAGACACACAAAGACTTGTTAAAAAAAATAGAAAACTCTCTATGGGGATTACATAAGGACTCAGCCAAGGATGCATTATTTATTGAAGAGCAGCAGCTTTTCAGATGAGGAATACAGGGGATCAGATATACTTTTGCTGTTATCTAAACACTGTGGTTGATACTTCCTCAGGAATATTTGAGATATTGCTTTCAAATCACAAACATAGAAGGTTGTGTTGACATCAAATCAGAGACATATAGTATGAGCAAATATAAAAGCAGTCTAAAATCAAGCATCTGCTTATACTATGGCTGAAATTCAAATAAGAAGCTTTATGGCTTGAAAACGAAACAATGGCAATCTTCCCATTAGGTTAAGCCATGATTATAATAGGATGATATCTGATTTTAAAACGATCAACCAATAGATCACTGTACCAAAATGCGCTCGTGATGTGGACAGTACGTGCATGTGAAAGCATGAGGCACAGAAACAAACACAACTGAATAGTGTTTTTCTCACCCACCCACACACAACGTCTCCCCTTAATCACACAGTGTTCTGCATTTAAGGAGACTTCCTGCACTATTTTGCAACTAATTTGTCTTTTTAAACTTGCATGGAATATAAAACTTAGCCAATTTCACATAAAATCTATAAACAAACATTCAATATAAACAATATAAAATGTAATATATCTTGTATTATACACACCTCTGGTTGACTCCAGTGACATATTGGGTAGGAATCATGGTGTTGCTCTTCCTGAGGGTACGGTCATTTTGGGCCGGCTCATCACCGGTATCTCTGGGCACAGAACTAGCCCGTTTGGATCCTTGAGGACGCTCATGGTGGTCTTGACTTCGGCTCCGGCGCAGTCTGTTTTGGGGTTCGCCCAGACTCTTGCTACGGCACATGCGGTTGATGAGACTCTGAGAAACGGCCTCGTCGAAGCGCTGCCGATGCTTCTTGGGGATGAAGATCCTGGCAAACATGATCAAAGGAAGGCAACAGATTTAAACAGATTTCAATCAGCTACGAGGAGCCATTTTGAGAGACTTTTGAAAGGTGGCTAGTTAAGTTCAGTCACTCAATTTCCCCGTACAAAATAAAGAGGATTTTCGGTTTTGAGTGCACCGCATTCACTCAGATGAGAAAGATCTCTAGATCAAAATCCATGTAAATATTCAATCGTGATGAGCAGAGAAGAGGGGAAAAGGACAGACACAAAAGCCCTCAAGGTAAGCCAAGTAATAAATTAAATCCCAATTTTAGTTTTCATGGAAGTGGTGAGGAATTCCGGCATGTATTTGCTTCTCTGTGTGCTGTCTTCATCTGAATCTCCCACTCCAGAAGCTCTGGTACAGATACCAGAATCCAGCAATAGCAAAGGTGTGGGAGTACATCACACTACCGCCTCTCTCTCTCTCTCCCTCTCTCCTTATTCCTCATTCTCTTTTTGCCATTTCTGATGTTCTATGGGAAGTGCATCAACTATGAGATATAACGTATTATTGCACTTGTAGCATTCGAAATGTATATTAAAAAGATTCAGTGTGTGTTAAAATCAGTGAAACGGTCTAAATGGCTCTATGAATATATTTGGATAAAATATTTGTGGCAGACTGTTTAAACTGCGTAGCATCACCTTTCTAAAATTCAGGCCGTGTTTGTCACATTTATGCAATGCTGGCGGATATGGAAAAGCCTGTTATGCCGCCCACCAGAGGAACAGAAAAAGACCCCAATTGACAAAGCTCAGCAAATGTAACCTTAGTAACCTCGACAAGTGTAACGTCAGCACAGTTCTGTCTGCTTTGTTCCGTCAAGGTGATGTGCCGACATTAGCATTTAAAATAATTTCATGTGTTGAGAAAATGAAAGGTACATTCATTTTCTGAGACATGATCTGTGGCATAAATTCTCCTAATATTTGTAGGTCTCTAATTGCCACAGCCAGACTCTATTCATTTAACGAGGCTAATTGATTATGAACACAAACAGAATCTAATTAATTTCTTTTTCATATAGCAAACATATTAGATGTTTACAAAAATTGCTCTATTAAAGCGATAGTTTGCTTAATTTTCTGTCAACATTTAAACAAAACATCCTTTTATTCAAATGCTGTTCCAAACATGTGTCAAAAAGAGAAGAAAGATACACTTTTTAAATGTTTGATCATGTTTCTTACAACAAAGATTAATGGGGTCCAAAAAGCATTGCACTCAAGATAGTTTAGGCTATATTCATTCGTTCACTCATTTTCGTTCACCACAGACTGCCAACTGCCAACTTATCCAGCATATGTTTTACGCAGCGAATGCCCTTCCAGCCACAACCCAGTACAGGGAAACACCCATACAAGCTCACAATCACACACTCATACACTATGGGCAATTTAGTTCATCCAATTCACTTATACTGAATGTCTTTGGACTTGTGGGGGAAATCTAAGCACCCGGAGGAAACCCACATGAACGCAAGGAGAACATGCAAACTCCACATAGAAATGCCAACTGGTCCGCCAGGACTCGAACCAGCAACCTTCTTGCTGTGAGCCACTGTGTCACCCAATGTTTACACTATATATTAGACATAATTAAATTGCAAATAATAGACTGATCATTTCATCCTCAAAAGCCACAGGTATTAATTTTCTTTTGCCTACATGTGTCCCCTTTTTTGACTTTCAAAGTGCCACTGGGCTTGACTTAATTTCATGAATCACCAAGAACAACGATTTCAGCTAAAAACATCTTTAATATTCTACTTAATAAAAAGTCATCTAAATCTTGGTGAATAAAATGATCTTTTTTGATTAGCAAATTTGCCTAACTAACACCCTAAATGTCAAAATCAGTGTTTTGTTGCATCGGTATTTATTTGGCAGTAGAGCCAAAAATATTTTGTATCACTCCAAAATATCAGTTTATACATTTTTATGCCAAAAATCCTTTGGATATTTAGTAAAGATCATGTTCCATAAAGATATTTCATCAATTTATTACAAAAATGATAAAACAATTGTAAAAAAAAAAAAAAAAAAAAAAATCAACAACACTTTTGATACTCTAAGTACAAATTTTTTTTTTTTTTTAATTCAATTTTACTTCAAGATTTGCCTTTTAATTGCATTTACACCAACAATTTACTATATTATACTATATTTATTTATTTATACTACACAATTTACTGGTATAAACATATCTAAAATTCAGTAATCTGCATTGCTAAGCAATTCATTTAGACAACTTTATTTGCGATTTCAGTATTTAGATTTTTCAGATTATAAAATTTTTAAATAGTTGAATCTCAGCATAATATTGTTCTTTTCTAACAAACCCTACATCTTTGCAAAGCTTTTTAATGCAGCTTTCAAGTGATGTATAAATTAAACTTTTTTTTTTTTTTTTTACAATTATCTCTCATTTAAAAAGACAAAGACTGCATCTGCACGAAGACACTTTGCAATCATAACCAGTTATCTGGACATACTGTATGATTTAAAATTATGCAGATTCAAGAGAGTATTCCTCTCACCAATGTCTGTCCGACAGTACTGACAAAAACACACCATTAGACAATTGTAGAAAGCCGAGTAGCCTCAGGTTCACATTATTACGGAGACACAGTGACTTAAACGAGTGGCCGGTGATGCATTAATGCATGCTGTTTCAGACAGCAGACAAGAATAAAATAAAGCATTAAGTGCCACTACAAACCTTAACACTAAAGCACTAGTGCAAGAATTCTGAATGACAGCATACACCAGAATATATTAACATTAATTATGCTTTCAGAGAAATGTGGATAGTACTCTTGCCAGATTAAATTTGCATTTGTAATGTAAAATTCATACGAGCAGTTCAGACAATACCACAGTTTCCCTATTTTATAACCAAATAGAATTGTTATTAAATAAATATACGGTAAAATAGAGCAAATGTTATTGTGTGTGGCTTTTTGACATTTTCATTACAATAATTGACTGCAACATTGCAGAACGGGAGTTATTTATTCTGTTGTTGTAATCTAGGAATTGTTTGTGAGATGAATAAAATCAAAAAACAAATGAAATAAGTGAATTGATCAGAGGGTTTGAGCCTCGGCTGGGTCGGTTGGCATTTCTGTGTGGAGTTTGCATGTTCTCCCTGCATTCACGTGGGTTTCCTCTGTCTGCTCTGGTTTCCCCCACAGTCCAAAGACATGCAATACAGGTAAATTGGGTAGGCTAAATTGTCCGTAGTGTATGAGTGTGAACGAGTGTGTATGGATGTTTCCCAGAGATGGGTTGCAGCTGGAAGGGCATCCGCTGCGTGAAACATGTGCTGGATAAGTTGGCGGTTCATTCCGCTGTGGCGACCCCAGATTAATAAAGGGACTAAGCCGAAAAGAAAATGAATGAATGAATTAATTAATTAATCAGCAAATTATCTCTGAAACATTACTGTGAACCTGTTACAACATGCCAGATCTCTTCTAAATGCACAAAAAAAACTGTAAAATGACCCTTTCAAATATCAGATAAAGTTTTAAAACCATGACAGAAAGAAATAAGCATTTTGGTGATGAATTAACTAATTATATAATCATGTTTGTGGCAAAAACCTGCAAACCTCTAAACAGACAATTTCCACATAGACAGATCAATGCATGACATTGAAGTTGAATGGAAAGTACTCACCCAAAGCAACTCATCTTTTAGTTTATGACTCAGAAGCAGATGAAAGGTGGTTACTTTAGAGATATATTCAGAACAACAAGAGTCACTTTAACCCAGCGGGGTGTAATTGAACATCCATCAAGAACCATTGACTATAACTGTCTAGAGACACTGCCTCTTTAAAGTGACCTGCAGAACACCAGCGCTGAGTAATGAGCACAAAATCCATGAGATTCACAGAGAGATAAAGAGATCATGTGTTTGCAGAAAGCCAGACATGTGTGTCTTATATAGTCAGTTATGGCTAGTGAGGATTAAATGAGACCAGTTATATGATTTTATCAATTTGTGGATTTAAATGGGTCAAATCAGCTGTCAATTACTCATATTAAATCTATAAAATAATATTAAAATTAAATAAATAAATTTGTTAATGTAAGCAGCTTAAATATGTGCAAATAAAGCACTTATGTTCATACATTCATTCATTTTCTTTTCGGCTTAGTCCCTTTATTGATCAGGGGGCGCCACAGCGGAATGAACTGCCAACTTATCCAGCATATGTTTTATGGTGCGGATGCCCTTCCAGCCACAACCCAACAGTGGCAAACACCCATACACTCTCATTCACACACATACACTACGGCCAATTTAGCTTATTCAATTCACCTATGTCGCATGTCTTGGACTGTGGGAGAAACCAGAGCACCCGGAGGAAACCCACGGGAACATGGGAAGAACATGCAATCTCCACAAAGAAATGCCAACTGATCCAACCGGGGCTCGAACCAGTGACCTTCTTGCTGTGAGGTGATCATGCTACCCACTGCGTCACCATGCTGCCCAGCACATACATTATGTGAGTTTATTTTACTTTACCAAGTGGGGAATGCATGGTTTGGCGTATGACAGGATAGAAAAGAATAGGATAAAATCTATCTGTTGTCTATTTATAACTTTATTGTCACTTAAGTTTTATTTTGAAAGATTTTTTTTTTCAGCAAGACAAGTATGCATTTAATTGGTTGAAAATTACAGTAAAGAAGTCATCATTTTCAATAACTTTCTATTAATCAAGGAATTATTTACACATGAAAAATGCCGTTTCAAAACTAAAAAATGTGCTAAGTCATGTTAAAAACAAACATACAACATGCAAAAATCAAGCTTTGAGTATGATAGATCATGCTAGAAACTTGCAAAAAATAAGTTAAACATGCCAACAGTTTGCTAATTACTGTTAGAAACGTGCTAACAATAAGCTAAAATGTGTATGGTTGCATGGTTTACCGGTACTTTGGCAGCACCACGATTCTACAGTATGGCTCCAAAATACTGGTGGTGCCTCTTTATTTTGTAAACTGTAGTATCGTCATTAACAGTTCTAAAATAGTTAATATTGCATTTGGAAAAAATCACTAAAATGCTCACAAATTTGTGCAGGCAAATAATCAATAGACCATCAATTTTATTTCAATTTGAACAGTCTGCATTAGGGCTTCAAAACAGTGTAGAATCAGTCATAATTGATCTGTGATCAATTATTTATTTATTTATTTATTTATTTATTATTGCAATGACAACAAAACAGTCACATTATATACAAATAAAACAGAGAATGCCTGTACAAATAACAAATAATAGGTTTTAAATAACAAGGGAATTATGAATAAAATTTAAGTATTATAAGAATTTAAGTATTTCTGACAACTTGCTTTATTTTGTAGATTTAATACAGTTAATACAGTATCGCGATACTACTTGGTATTGTGATACTTCAGCTGGTATAGTATTGTGGCCTAAATTTATGGTATCGTGACAACACTAGTATGCAGTGTGTTAATTCGTGTTAGAAGTTTGCTAGCAATGAGCCAAAACATGCTATCAGTGTGCTAATTCAAGTTACAAACATAACTTGAGCTATGTGCTTATGTGCTTATGTAACAGAAGCCAGCTTGTGAAGTGCTGTGCAGGTAAACCTCACTCTTCTGACCTCTAAAGGTGCTCTAATGACAGACGTTAGAGGCCATGGTCTTTAGCCTCCTTGTTAGAGCAACCGACTCCCATGTGGAGAGTCACCAGTTCGATCCCAGCTCAGAGGTGCAATGGGTGGTGTATAATCGGCGGAGTTGCACTTAACTATATTAGAAACATGCTAACAATGAGCTAAAACATGTAAGCATTGTGCTACTTCACATTAAATACATGCCAGCAATGAGCTAAAACATGCTACCAGTGTGCTAAGTCATGCTACAAACTTGCTAGTTGTGTGGTTAATTATGTAGAAACATGCAAACAACTTGCTAAAATATTTTGGCAGTGAGCCATAACTTATGTTAACAATGCTCAAGTCAAGCTCAAAATTTGTCTTGACTAATTATTTTTGTTAACCATTCTGAAATGGCCACTTCAAGAAAATGATAAAGTCACAATTCTCAATGTATTCCATCGTCGTTATATGTATTCAATTATGAGTCTTGTGTCAATTCATGTCTATCAATCAATGCTGTTGAATCAAATGTCAAGTATGCTAAAAATTCAGATGATAAACTCTCAGTGGATGTAAATAAACTGCACCTACAAAAACTTTGCAAAGCTTTCCTAAAGATCAGAGCATCAGGAATTCACAAAAAGTTCCTCTGACTCAGGCTCTACCACAACACCTGCGATCACAATTGTCAAAAGACAACATGATGTTAAAGATGGCATGGATAAGGTGCAATGAAGTTAACCAAAAACAGCATTGGCCAGGGAACACTTCTGATCAAAATAATAATACTCAATCATTCATGGATTTCAGCCACATTACTTTTTTGTTCTGTTCACCATCTCAAGTACCTTCACAAATCCTCTTTCAGGTGATCTGAAAGACGGAATTGTGTGTGATCTGTCACACACCAAAATAGCACACCTCACAATGACGAACACCAACAGCATTTAAGAAGACAGTTACTTTATGACAAGACTCCTATTTACTGTCAACAGAACTGCTGACTCCACTAAATTTGACATTTGGCTGATATTTACTCTCTATTTAAATGCACTGAAGCCAACCTCTACTTCACTTTAAGATGGAATAATACTCCCAAAATATGTCATTAGGTGATGAAATGATGTTCTTTATATGTTCACAGAAAGGTTTGATGACACTCTGTTAACCATTTTAACCCTATAAGTTCAACAAACCAACTCAGCCTTAAAAAAATATGGGAATTAGCCTACAATTTAGCAAAACTTAAAATATATTGCTACGGGTCATTTTTTTGTTGTTGTTGTTGTTGTTGTTGCATGGTTCAGATAACAAATCTATCAGAGGGCGTTGTTACATTTCTGCAATTCTGAAAATGTATGTTTTGTTGTACATTTCAGATACTGTACAGTCTTATGCTAAAGTTTGGGCCTAATTATTTTCATAATTGCAAATCATAGCTTGCCGGTCTTTTAAATAAGCAATTTCATTTGGATATATTTTATACCTTAGGGAAAAAGCAACATTTCAGTTCTGACATAACAAATATTTAAACCAACAGATGCAATGCAATTTAATTAATAATAAAAACAGACAGGTGCAAAAATTTGGGCACCCCAACATAATAATGACATCAATATTTTGTAGAGCCACCTTTGGCTGAAATAACTGCCTGTAGACACTTCTTATAGTCAAGGATAAGTCCCTGGATTCTTGCTGAAGGCATTTTGGGCCATTCTTCCTTGCAAAATTTCTCCAGTTCAGTCAGAAGTGTTGGGTGCCAAACATGAACGTCCCTTTTCAAATCCATACAACGATTTTCTATGATGTTCAAGTCTGAGGACTGGGATGGCCATTCTAGAACATTGTATCGTATCTGACCATGAATTCCTTGGTAGATCTGGAACTGTGCTTTGGGTCATTGTCCTGCTGAAACATCCAATCCTGCCGTAACTTCAGCCTCCTGACTGATCCCTGAACATTGTTCTTCAGAATCTGCTGATAGTGGGTGGAATCCATGTGGCCTTTAACTCTGACAAGGTTTCCAGTACCTGTGCTTGCCACACATTCACACAGCATGATGGAGCCTCCACCATTTTTTACAGTAGAGAGCAGGTTCTTCTCCTGGAATGTTTTGTTCTTTTTCCGCCATGCAAGGCTCCTATGGTTGTGGCATCTGTCCACAGTATTTATTTATTTTTTTTTCAAAATGATTCAGGCTTGTCCAGATGAGCATACCTCAAACGACTGTTCTTGTTGGCAGAATACAGAAAAGTCTTCTTCTGCATCATCTTCCATTCAGCTGTTCTTTGTGAAGAGTGTGCTGGACTGTAGAACTCTAAGCTGAGAAAATATTATATACTATTCCTTCTATGCTAATGAAGGACTACTGTGACATTCCAAGCATGGGATGGGTCCTCCTGGTGGGGCAGAGTTCATCACAGCTCCAATGCACATCTCTGCCATTTGCTTACAGTAACCATGTGCTTTTCACCATACACGATTAATCTGCTTGTAATCTTCCTTCATATAACTTTGTCATGTTTGGTGTCATTTGACAGTTTATGACTTAAGCATTGTAGTGATGAGATCAAGAGAGACATTGATTGATTGATTGTATTTCAATATACAATATATTTACTATTGTTGAGTCATGGCCTAAGGAGAGAATGTTAATGTTCTTCTCCCCCACTTTATCTCCTCAACTTTGCTCTCATGTCCAGCTGGTTTTAGGGGTTGGTTTTCATTCATGTTTGACAATGCTTTGCTCAGGGTTTAATAAGGAAAGGTAACTGTTTATCTGGCTTTTACTCTGCATCTCCCGCACTCCGTTGCGTAGCCTCATATGCTAACAAAGGCAGTTTCACTGTCTTTGTTGCTCAGCAGTGCATATGTTACTGCTAATTTCTTTATACAGAATGTTAGTTTGATTCATTCTACTGTCTGTATATTTAAATATGTAAATTAAAAAACAACTTTGCCTGCTTTAAGGCGTTGAGATTCTTTCTCTTTATCAATGATGATAACAAATTTAATGGAGTCAAATTAATTACAATGGAGTCAGATTAATAATTGATTTAAACTTGCCATCCTTCAACAGCTTTCTGTTCTCGATTATTGGTTCAGAATAGCGTAAGCTTCAAGCCTTACAGAACTATGTACAATGACATTATAAGCAGCAAGATGTTCCTGGAGCTCTTTGGAGTTGGTCTGTGGTTTGTCTGTGACCATTCTAAGCATGTTTCGCCTTTGCCTTTCTGATATTTTTCTTGGTCTAGCACATTTTTCCTTCACCAGAACTGTTCCTGTGGCCTTCCATTTTCCTACTATATTTCTGACTGTGGACATGGAGACTTTAAACCTTTGTGATAGCTTTTTGCATCCTTTGCCTAATTCATGTTGATGAATTATCCTAGTTTTTAGGTCATTAGGAAGTTCTTTGAGGTTTCCATGTTGATATTTTTGGTTCACAAAAGAAAGAAGCACAGCTAGCAATCAGATATCTTAAATATCCTTTTTTCATGACTGGTTGTACCTCTGTAAGGATTGTTAAGGTTCACTGAGTCACTGAAATCAATTTTGTGTTGTAATCAATCAGCATTAGGTTACTACAGGTTTTGAAGCCTATTTTTTACTTTCAAATTTAATTTCACACATCTCAATACTGCTACACTACGTATTTCAGTCTGAAAAACATGACATTTTCTAGCTTTCTAAAGAAACAGAATGGCATTTCAATGCGAACTTCTCTTATGAAGAAGGAGCACGTTATTATGCAGCCACAGAGGGGTGGCCAGATTTTTGCTCAAAGGCCACCTATTGTGGAAAATCTGCTTTTCAAGCTGTTTGGACAGACATATGTGTAGGTATAGTTTATAGACCATCATTATAGGGTGATATAAACACACCAAGTCCTTTTTTTCAATTTAACAACATAAAAACGGTGGACCAATTGGAGCAATTTTTAGATCGACCGCAAATTGACGTAGGAGTGCGGCCCCCCAACCCACCAATACTGATTGACAGACGCGCATTACCATGTCCTCAGTTTGTTGTTTCACGTCCGCCATTTTCAGCATGTAAGTCAAAGCGATGTCACCAAAGAAACACCCTTGCTATATTATTAGATGTAAGGCTCATTGGGCTCAACACAAGATCAACATTCACCACATGATCACTCTCATCATCGCCATTGTTTGTAACTTTAGGTGGGTTTGCAATGCTGTGTACTTTTTATTGCATCTTGCTTAAACTTCAGTCGTTTGCATTTCCCGTGGTCACAGAAGCTCCCTGTCATCTTAACTAGGTGCAGCTGGAAAGTGCGAGCGCGTTGCCTCATGTGCACGTCCCTTCAATGGAAATAACGAACTTGCCTTAAGCAGGTCGCACACCAGAAGCGCTACGCAGCACCAGGCATTTTAGAATTCTAAACATAGGTTTCTATCAGGGTACACACACCGGCGCCGCAAGTCGGCGGCTGTCCGTGGCGCCTAGCCTCGACCCAGGACACTGTTAATATTTCTGCCGCACCACAGAGCGCCATCTGAATAGTTTCATTTTAAATAACATGTGAATGTGCGCGTCTGGCATGCTGTGTCGCGGCTCTGAGCAGCGCATCCGGTGTGTGACGCCCTTTAGTTATAGCCTATGTCATAGTTAATTTGGTGTGCGTGGTTATTAGTCTCGGTGAACAAGCTCGGAACTCGGAAACTAGCACACAGTTGGCTGTAAAACTATACAAAGGCACAAATTATTTTGTAGTCTCTGCATGGTCTATGTCCGAGTCGTACATGTACGGCTGAATGCTGGTCCTCTTACTCATGTTGCTTCTCTCTGTCTGCTGCCATACACAAAGTGGGGGAGCTCTTGGCTCCACCCCTTGTTAAGTTGGGCGGGAAGTTGAAACTAATTTTCATGTGAAGCAACACACCCCTAAAACAGCGACCTGTGTACACGCCCCCAAAATGACACTTTTTAACACATTATAATAAAAACATTTGAATTGTGTTTTGAACTGAACCTAAACTGGCACACTCAGAATAACCATAATATTAATATTAAATCTTAAAAAAGGGGTAAACTAGGTGGCCTTTACAACTGAACATGTCCTTCTTGTACACATCCACAAGAAAGTGGGGCTTGTGATACAGGTCATCAGTGAATCACTGACCTAAACCCCTCCCTAAACTCAATCACTAGTGTTTTCAAAAGCAAATAAATGAGAGCAATGTACTGTGACAACATAGTGCTTCTCCAGACACAGACAGAGCACTCTTTATCACAAGTACAACACTGCACAAATAATGTTTTAAAATTTTAACCCTTTAATTGTATTATATTGAAAGATGTTTGTGTTCTGCTGCACATCCATGTGTGTAATAAGCAACATGCACGTTTTGTGAACCCGCCTAGGGTATATAGTTGGTGCATATCACTAACACACTCTTTAAAGAAAAAAAACAAAACAACACTATTGACTTTAGACCAGATTTTAGTTGGTCAATGGTGTGGTCTATATTCCTACAGCCTCAGTAGCAATGTACCAAGCATGAGCCCTAACACACCTCCCTTTCAGACCAGCCTGTACATGGGCCCAAGTGCATTTGCTGCTTAAACAACAGGGCACAGGACATGAAAATGATACCTGAGCTAAGCTGATTCTAGCAAAAAAACACTTGCATTGTGCCTGGTGCCACATCAGGCTATATATATATGATCGAGCCCTATTTGTACATTACTTACTTTTTCAGTCAAATTCAATGAGAGTTATTTTGAAATCAAATTAGGGCTTTTTTCAGCACTACAATGGCAACAGTCTACAGGCTAATAAAGCTCATCTATCCAAAATAAAAAAGTGGCCCATGCAACTTTGGGGTGTGAATAAAGGTCTAAAGGTGAATCCATGCAATTTTGTAAGAAAAATATCCACATATAAACCTTTTTAAACCATTTTGTTTAACTTCCAATGAGCACCATCAATCATCTTTTTCTCCTTTTTAGGTGCATTTTTTTGGTGCATTAGCGCCTTCAGCTGGACAAGACTGTGTTTAGTTGTTCTCTCTTCACAGCGCTTCTGTGTTCTTTTCAACTGCACTTTCACCTCACACTCAAGAGATAGAAAAACACAGTACAGCTAATAGCTTGTGAGGCACTTTTAAATATATGCACTTTATTTAATCTCTTTTGGACTGCTGATAAAAAAACACCAACCCTTTGCCATCAACTCAGATTGAATTTAACTGAAAGATGAAAGTCATATAAACCTAGGATTCCTTGAGGGTGAGAAAGTCATGGGATGATTTTTATGTTTGGGTGAACTAACCCTTTAAGCAGCATGACTGTTATTAACTTTATCCATAATACGGAATCATACTTTTGAGCACCAAATCATCAAATCTATGTTTTGTCATCACAAAGAACAAATCTTTCTTTCATATCTATCAAAATAAAACCAAACAAAATTTCAAAAATGCATTTATTATATTATTTCACAATTTTGCAGGATTACTTCATTGTTCAAGAAATAATCATACCCTTAGTGAGAGAGAGACCTGAAAAAACATTCAATTTTTTGAGCAGTTTTACAATGCTATATGAAACATAATTCTTCATTCAAATAATAAATAATCCAAGGAAACAGTGAATTATTCTCTAATGGATAAAGGCAACAACCTCACAATAACTTCTACAATAGAAGATGGCAAAATGGACAATGCCATTGTAAATTGATCACCTATGGCTTGCCATGTGCCCTAAATCAGGGATTATCCAGAAGGGATGATCATTGTGTCCAGAAACATTTTTAATGCCAACTAAATAAGAGTAGCTCAATAAAAATGAGACTGGTTAATGTCCCAGTAGGCCAATGAATTCTGAATCTAACTAGGTGGGTTTAAAATCTGTCCGAGATCATGTTCAAATGTAACAGATCAAAACATATCATCCAAGAGATTCTAAGATCCAACAGTTCAATCAACAGTTAATTTCCAACACATCAACTGTGTTCATATTCTCATGTTTTGGAGTGATTACAGGACATTTAGCTTTAAACAGTGCAAAAATCTCAAATAATACAAGATCCTCAAGCTGCTGAACACATGGTGACATCACCATTCACTGGCCTTCACCAGATATACCTCTAAAGAGGATTACAAGCAGTGACAAAGGTTATTATCTCATAAGACAAAAGAACAACACATGGAGGGAATAGCTTATCTCTGCTTAGCATTAGCAAACACAGTACTGAACACTATATATAACCCTGATGGTGTTCTGAGTATTTAACTGATGCAAGTAGGTGAAAATGCAACAAGCAGTATATTTCTCCAGTACATCAAAACCATTTACAAAACTAAATTCGCTGCACTAACATTTTTTATGCTTTAATACTTAATTCTTCTTTTCAGAATTTTTACAAATTAAACCTCTATTAGCTCTATTATATTTATTTTACTCATATACCTCTAAATTCTCCATGATTAACTGATTAATTTGTGTATTCATCTTGGTTTCTTATGTTTTTTGAAAAACCTTTTCAAATCTATATTTTTTTAAATGTCATGCATTTATTAATTATCATTCAAGTTTTTAGCCATAGAACAAGTTTATCATATACAGTCTAGATATTTTTCAAGACACTTCTATACAGCTTAAAGTGACATTTAAAGGCTTAAATAGGTTAATTAGGTTAACTAGGCAGGTTAGGGTAATTAGGCAAGTTATTGTATAATGATGGTTTGTTCTGTAGACTATCGAAAAAAAATTGCTTAAAGGGGCTAATAATTTTTACATTTTTTTTATTAAAAACTGCTTTTATTTTAGCTCGAAATAAAACAAATAAGACTTTCTCCAGAGGAAAAAAATATTATCAGACATACTGTGAACATTTCCTTGTTTTGTTAAGCATCATTTGGAAAATTTTAAAAAATATATATATAAAATTTAAAGGGGGGCTAATATTTCTGACTTCAACTGTATATATTTATTTTTTTCCTAAGAACTTATTTCCTAAGAACTCAATACGTCCATTTTTTCTTCATTACAATTAGGGCAGCACAATATCTCCTTTCAGCGCCGATATATCAATGTGTGCATCTACAATAGTCAGATTGCAAGAAATGTTGAGTCTGAATTATAGTTGGGGGCTGTTTCCTAAAAGTGGTTTAGAAAAGCGGGGCTTAAAGTCAAAAACCTGAGCTCAATGAGCCAAACTAAACATCCACGCTTAAATTGGTTCCATAACAGCAAGTTGAAGATCATTTGACCTCATTAATCTGAGTCCAGTTTTAATAAACTAGATAACTGCTCATGCACGTTACTGTCGTGAAACCCTGAAGGCCGAGCATAGATACATCGATTATGTGCTACCATGGCAACTATGATGAAAGACAGAGCTCTGAAATGAGACACAGCTATGTTCACAGCGAGTGAACCGTGTTTGTTTTTAGAGTTCAAACATTTAATTATTTAAACATAACAAATAAAAAACTATGGTACTGCTTGCAACGCAACAAAACAAGAGAGAAGGCTGACAGGAAATTGCACATTTTAAAGTATAGGCCATTATTTAGGCCTATTAACATTAAATTAAATATTTGTCACAATACATTGAAATTGTGCTTTAAGTCAGCACATTAAGATTAAAATAATGGCAACAAAGAGCCGTGCATGCACAAGCGGTGGGATTTTTAATTTGCTCTGGAAAACGCTGCAAATTGCTGCTTTCCCTTTGACACGTGTGTTTCCCACGCCTCGTGGGAAAATAACTTTATATTAAAGTCAGTCCGGATCCATCTCTCGTTTATTCCACTCAGGGTTTGATGCTTTAAAGTCATTCTTTAGGAAATGATATTATATATAAATCATTATATATATTCAAAAATGTATACACCCAAATTAATATGTTGGGGGAAAATATTAAATAAAATTGTAATAAACAAGACAGAAAAAAAAATCTACAAAAAATATAAAATTCTGAAATATTGTAGTTTGTATTTGTTTTGTTTGCAAATAACTTATTTGAATGTGAATGTATATATCGTTCTATTCTTAAAGATGTTTGGTGTATATATATTTACTATTAAGTGACTATAAAGTTTTCATCATAATTAAGAGGTTGAGTGAATTAAAATGGCATCAAATTACGGCAGGCAAATGTTAACATTACTCTGATTAAGCTTGAACTTAAGACTTAACCTGCCACAGACCAGGCTAGCTTCCCAGTATAAGTTGCCAGAGTAACTGAGCTTGAACTATCGTGAATTTGATTCATGAAACCGAATCCGCCATTAATAAACCTGACTAACCAAAATAAGCCTGGCTTTTTCCTCTAAGCTTGGTTTATGGAACAGGCCCCAGGAGCTACAGAATTGCATTTAATTACTGTATTTATACATAATTTATGCAAAAAAAAAAACTTACTTAGCATTTTTGTCTTGTTTCTAGTCCAAATATCTACATTTCAGAGAAAAAATTAGATCATTTTACTTACCCCCACTGGTAAGTAAATTGATCATTTTGATAATTTAGCTTGTTTTAAAGAAAAACTCTTAATTTAGACTTACTTCTTCTGAAGCCGAAAACAAAACAATATTTGTACTTGATCTAAGAGTCTTTCTCAAAGACAAACATTTTTTGCATTGTTATTATTCAATTTCTGTACCTGAACACTGTTAGACTGCCCAGAAAACCATAAAAATATTGCTATTCAAACTATCTTGTAAAATGGCATTCATATTACAATATTTATCGCAGAAAAATTAAATATCGCAAAAACTAATTTTTTTCAATATCATGCAGTCCTAATTACAATCAAGTCACTTAAGCCAGACATTTCTGACCTCGTCAAAAACAAAATTTAAGTACAAAAATTATGTAAATTAATTCATATTCATTTTTCTTTATATTCTGAGTTGTTTATTTAATCAATTTCCATTAAATGATTTTATTATATATTGTAGTCATTTTACTTTGTGATTTTGATATTTTATTATAAGATAAAATGCAATACACTGATCAAACAGTAAATAATTTAAAATAAAAATATATATTTTAATTTGTTTCAAATAAAATATTTTAAAACAATCAAATAAATCTGAAGAAAATCCAACAAAAATATGCTGCCTTCGACACTGATAATAATTAGAAATAGTTTTGAGAATCAAATCAGCATATAAGAATGACGTGACACTGAAAACAAAAGCATCCAACTGTACTGACCCCGAAATATTGTATGGTATATATTACAGTCGAAATACTTCTGAAAATAAACCGCTTAATTGGATCATGCAAACTGTCCTACTAAGCATCAGTTGCCAAAAAGCTTTACTGTACAGCCAACAAATGGATTGACACTAGAATTCTCAGTCCAGTGTCGTCTTCTGTTATTGACCCAGTTGGCATTAAAGCGCAGGCAGAACTGGGAAGGGAATTTCACTATTAACTGTGCCAGCAAACATCAGAGAGATAGAAGATTATCAGTTTGCATGGCAGCACCAGATGGAGACACATCTATCAGTGTCCTTATTAGGTCACAACACTTTATACGCAAACCCACACTAGTAACTGCCAAACACACAGAAATAAAATGTGCTTCTGTTAGCAGCAGATATATGCAGTGTATTATAACAACAGGAAAGAATCTGTCGTATTATTTAGCAAAACCTACAAAAGCGACGCCCCCTGGAGGCTTTCAAACTGTTCTGCACAGCTAAATCTAGTCGCAGAAAACATTTGGGTCAAAGAGATGGAGTTTAAAAATTAATGAGCACTGTAGGTGGCAGATGGAGTTCTGGTGGATACCTGATGTTTGAGATGAGCTGTTGCTGCTCTTCGGTTGTCAGGATGTCAGGAAGAACGGACGCGAGCCAGTCCACTTTCCTCTCTGCAGCAAACTGCTTTAACACAGCAAACAGTTTCTCCTTCACCTCCGGTTCATTCCTCAAAATCTCCTCGACCTGAAAGAAGAAGCGTGGTGATATCGCAGCTCTTTCATCAACAAAAACTGTTAACAAATCAGTTAAGGATTCAAAATTTGGACACATCTTGCATTTTTTATAGTTGGTCGGTGATGCAAGAGAACAACTCATCTTTGATTAACCTATGAAATGTAGTTTTAAGCTCCTACAATTCTAGATATGGACAACAAAACCAGTCATAAGTCACCAGTCACGTGAATGCTATTAATAAATAAGCTTTCCATTGATTTATGTTTTTTTTAGAATAGAACAGTATTTGGCTGAGAACTACAACTACTTAAAAATCTTAAATCTGAGGGTCAAAAAAATAAAAATAAAAATCACAGAAGTAGTAGTTTAGTGCTTAACAATACACATTACTGACTAAAAAAATCTATTTATGAAATGTACAAAATATCTTCATAAAACATGAACTTTACTTAATATTCTAATGATTTTTGGAATTAAAAAAAGAATCTATAATTTTGACACATCCAATGTATTTTTGACTATTGCCAAAAATATATCCATGCAACATAAGACCTTTTTGTGGGTTTTGTCGTCCAGGGTCACATATATGCACAACAATGCCATTTTTGGCTCATATTTGTGTTATATGACACAGCACAGTGTCACACGAGGGCTGTTTTTGTCCAATTGCATTATTGTAAATGTGATGTAATTATACAACAGTTCAGTAAAGAAATTAAAATTCTGTTAGATTTTAGACACTATATTTTAGACACATTGCCATAGGTTTTAGCAGTTTTTTCCAACATAAATATTATGTAAAGCAGAGATTCCCAAACTAGCGGGGCAAAGTTTACCAATGGAAACTTTTGATTTGGCCCACCGTCCCATCTGAGAAGAGAGGGAGAATGACAGGTATTTGTTTATATAGATTTAACAGATGTTGTCATTTCTGATTTAACTTAACATTTTGTTTTTTATTATTGTTAAGCTACAAAAAAGCTAATTGAAATTAAACGTTTCAATTAAATGTAAATGAATCAGATTTTTAGTTATGTAAATACTGTCACTTGACAGATAGAGAACATTGCACAAGACCTTGGCAATTTGTCAAGTCTAATCACCTTATCACCTTGACTCAAGATTTCCGGTCTCATTGACTTCCATTCATTTTTAGACGTTAAAAACAGCTCGTTATGCTGCAAACTGATATTTTCTTATTATATTACTCTATTTTGTCTGTATAGTCATGAACACATTTGTTTGTAGAGCAAGTAGTTTTCTGCCCTTTATTATCCCTAGTCATTTCTCCCTTAGGCGACTGAATCGGAAGTTCTAAAACAAACGCAAAAATGAGCGCACTTCCGCATTGAAGAGTAAGGTCAATACAGCATTGAACTACATTGTGTTATAAAATAACTATTTGTTTTATTGTAATAAATTCATTATAAGATATAATTCATTAGGTAATAAAATAAATTTTTGCTATTTATTTTTAAATATTAAGAACTAAATTAGGAAATTACCGATGGCAACTTTAATAAAATACAGTGTGCTATATTTACGTTCGACCCATGACCCTCAATCAAGTTTGGTATATGGCCCTTCATATGAAATTATTTGGGCACCCCTGATCTAAAGGCACAGCAGAACTGTCTGAAATGCAAAGATGTTTCATTTCTGAATTATTCTGCGTTTTGAACAAATCAGGTGAAACAATGTTTCCCATAGCCATTCGAGGATCTGGTTTTTAAAACCTGTCATTTAAAAGAATTCATTAAAACAATTACTAAATGATTCACTTGTTAGACATTTACTGGCACTTACTGGAAGTTTTTGTTTTTTATTTAGAAAATAATTTGATTAAATGAGTGCTGTTGAAAGATTAATCATAACAAATCACATACAAAATAAAAGTTATATTTACTTAGTATATGTGCATTTACTATGTGTATATATATGAGCAGTATCACACGACTAGCAGTGTGATATGGCTGTATATCGGCACTGGTGGGAGGCGTGTTTTGTGCCTTAAGCGGGTCACACATTGGATGCATGGCTCTGCGAGGTGCGGCGCATATTAGAATTCTAAAACAAAGATCTCTATCAGTGTACACACACCGGCGCCGCAAGTCGGCGGCTGTCCGTGGTGCCCAGCCACGACTCAGGACACTGTTCATATTTCTGCCGCATTTCTACTTTCTTTCACCATTCATTCACATCTGCAACTGACGTCAGAACAGCAGAAACCATTGCTAATTCACCAACGTCACTTTAGAGCTAGTATTTGAATGATTCTCTAGTGTAATGTCTAAAATGATGACAAAACATGTGATTTTGCTCACATTTTATGATTATAAGGCTTTACAACATGAAATGCCATAAGTCTTCAGAGATCTCCCAGTATTTCTGTTGCAATTGGGAGATCACAATAATTATCTCCAAAAAAGCCAAAGCAGAGCAAACATTACTATCTGTATACTACCACTACAACTGTTGTGTTTGCGAGAAGGAAAAACGCTAAACACATGCAGTCATTTATTCTTTCTATCTTTTTACTGAACTAGTCTGCAGAAACAAAAACAGTAGACGCATTAGAAACAAACAGATGGTCAACCAAAAAGAGTCAAGCATAAAAAAATGTATACCCCTGGTAAATTCTGATTTAAAGTTACTTTTATTCAACCAGAAAGTTGTTTTTTGACCAGAAATGACCCAGGCTTCTCCCAAAAGTTAATAACAAAAAGGTGGCATGTTGAAATTTATTCATACCCTTCTCAATAATCAATAAAAAAATCCTTAATATGCCATTACAGCAATCAAACACTTCCTATAATTGATGAAAAACTTTTTGCATGTCTTCACCGATATTTTTGCCCAATCATACGATGTGCTCCAACTCTTTTAGGTTGGAGGCTCTCCTTGCCATCAACCCGATCTTTAGCTCCCTCCACAAACTCTCAATTGGGATGAAGTCAGGACTCTGGCTGGGCCACTACAAATTGTTAATGTTTTTGTCAGCTAACCATTTCTTCACCCCTTTTGCTGTGTGTTTTGGGTCTTTGTTGTCAACATGAAATGTCCACTAGCTGATGTTTTTGTTGAGAATTTTGATGTATTGCTCCTTTTTGATGGTGCCATTTACTGTTATTTGGTTCTCTGGTCCACCAACTGCAAAACACCCGCAAAATATTAGGGTCCACCACCATGATTGACAGTCGGGATGGTGTTCTTAGGGTTGAAAGCTTCTCCTTCTTTATGCCATCATTGTGTTAAATTATATAGTTAATTTAAATAAGTGTATAAATTATCTGTTAAAAGCTATTTAGATATAAAAATTGTTAACTATATATATATATTGCAAACATCTACTTGTTATTGTCGCCATTTTACACAATAATGACTATACATTTACTTTTGTGGGTAATTTCAAAGTCAAATCTATTATGCAACTATGCCACTGGCCATAAACAACTAGAATTACTACATTGTGTAAAACCCATATAAAAACACAGTCAAACACACTCACCCTCCTGTTAAACTCAAGGGCCTTGTATTTGCGGTCCTGGCGCATGCCGTCAGTGTCTTTCTGTAAACCCTCCAGGCTGCCACTGCTGCGTTTCTGCCGGCTACCCATACACAGTACCCCGAGACGCAGCGTCCGGCCCTGAGAGGCCTTTATCAAAGCAGCCGCCATCTCATGGTGCTTTACAGGAATCCCATTCACCTCCATGACATAATCTCCAGCTCTAAGTCCACTGCGGCCCGCTGGAGAACAGGGTGAACAATCCTCCACCAGCAGCGGACAGTCTCCCACTATAGTGAATCCAAAACGGCCATCAGGGCCTGGAGTGATATCCATCTGCAAACAGTCAATCAAACGCAACACTTTATACATTTATATTTAGCACTCGTTTCTGTCATAAACTTTGCTATTTTCAATTAAACTCAATTCAATTCAAGTTTATTTGTATAACGATTTCACAAAAATGATTGTGTTATAGAATCAAAACAGTACATGTCATTTTTCCATTTATTTTGGTTTCCTAAAAAAAACATTAACTAGTGTTTCCTCTAGGATTTTTTCCAGCTGTGGCAGCAGACTCTGTTGGGCCTTTTACACAGATCTACCAACTACCTGCGGCATTATTTCATTGACAAATGTCGTGAGCCGTAGTATTACAAGTCGAGATCGCATGAAATTTGAGCATGTGAATGTGCTCGAGCGCCAATTTCCTCTGTTTGTGCATAAAACTTCTTGCATGCCCTCAAATATACGCTGCACAAGTGCAGATTTTCTTGTGCGCTCTCAAATAAATGCTGCTGAAGAGCGATTTGCTAGGAATCTATATGAATGTCTCCAATAGACCTACAGAGCGGCATTAATGCGTCCTGAAGTAAAGTGAAACGGTTATAAACTCCAGCAAGATAAAGTCATTGTATGCACAGCCATAGACCTTTATCTACAATGTATAAATATAGCAACTATGTTCGTCATAACTGAAAGCTATGTCGTGTTTGCTGGCCTCACCTTAAAGGCACAGCAAATAACAAATAACGCACAGCACTACTATGATTACAGAAAAGTTTGCGCTGTTATAATTCACTTACCTTTTAATACGTTTTGGTGCGATTATAACCGGCTATTAAAAAAAACGGCTGAATGTTTTGAATAAGAAGCTGTAATGTAGCCGTGGCAGGATGAATTTTGGTGTGCCGCCCCACCACGGAAGAATGAATGTAGCGGAAACCATGTTAACTTTAATATATTATCATTCAAATTCTGAAAACCACATTCTACAACGTAACAATGTATTATATACATAAATTAAATGTAAATAATACATAAATAAAACACACACATTTTTGGTGGCCAATTTATTTTCCTCAAAATATTGGTCATTTTAGTGTACTTTTTATTTACTATATTACCAATACAGCATCATCACCTGACGTTATGAAATTATGGCCTTAAGCATTTAATTCTCATCATAGAAAAGGTATTCAAATGACTTTATGTATGAAATTTTATATTATATAAATTTTTTATATTTACATTTTTAAAAACATTAATTATTTCACTTTTATTTATTAAAAAGTTACTTTAATTGTACTTTATCACTCTTATTATTATCATTTGTTTTCTGTATTCTGTAGCTTATTTTTTGTAACTTAAATGTTTTCAATTTTTTTTCTAATTTTTTTTTTTTTTCAGCTTTACTACTTCAATTTTAGTTTTAATAACTTCTTACCTAATTAGCAATTTCAGAGCTCCATCTTAAACTAATTTCAGTTAGTTTTCTAACAAACATTTTGATGCTATACTTGTATTTATTTTAGCTTTAGTTCAAAAAAAGCTCACGTTATGAAAAAAACAAAAGGATGACATCATCAATGACCCACCTGTTGGATGCGTGAAACTACTCCGATACTTGGCGGGATGTTTCGTTGTGACTGGGCAAGAGCAATGACCTCCTGAGAACTTAGACTGGAAACATTTTGGCCTTCAATCTCTAAGACCTGATCTCCAGGCTGCAGTCCAGACAGCTGAGCACTGCTTCCCTCCTCCACCGTCAGGATGTAGCTTGGCCCATGTCCCCCTATCTGAAAGCCAAACTCCTCTGGCCAGCCCTGGTTGGACGCTGGCATGGCGAGAACTGCGTGAAAGTGGCAAACAAGAGGAATAGAGTTGAAGTCAAAATTAATCCTGTGATTTTTGTTTTCTTTTTCATATATTTCACAATTGGTGTTGACCAGAACAAGGAATTTTTTCACAATACTTTCTTATAACATTTTTTCATCTGAAAGTCTTATTTGTTATATTTCAGCTAGAACAAAAGCAGTTTTTGATTTTTAACAAAACATTTTATATTATTAGCCCCATTAAGCAATATTTTATTTTGATTGTCTACAGAACAAACCATCATTAACAATGATTCGCCTGATTACCCTAACCTGCCTAGTTAAATTATTTAACCTAGTTAAGTGTTTAAATTGCACCTTAAGCTGAATTATGTACTGTCATCATGGCAAAAAATAAAATAAATCAGTCATTAGAAATTAGTTATTAAAACTGATATGTTTAGAAATGTGTTGAAAAAAATCTTCTTTCCATTAAACAGAGATTGGGAGGAAAATATACAGGTGGGGGCTAATAATTCAGGAGAGGGCTAATAATTTTGACTTTAACTGTATGTGCTCAATAAAACCAAACTAGCATTCAAATGTTTAATTGCCTTGTTGTAAACAAGACCCACTTACAGTATACACAGCAAAACACTCAGGTCTCTTGAGAAAACATTTGCAATGTTAAAAAAGTAACTATTTGCACCTAGACATAATGTACAGGGCAATATACAGGGCAGATTATAGGTAGAAAACAACCTGCAATTTCAAGGTCACAGCAGTCTTATTTAGATTTTTCTGACTTATTAGGGATGAAACAGGATGTAACACTATGCTAACCCTCTAATATGGCTACAATATATATATATATTTACTTTATTTTTCTATAATACATTTTAGTTTGACCTATATCCTTTTTTTATTCTATCTATGGCCCTACAAAATTGAAAAACTCTGACAAAATGATATTTTGATTGTCTGCTATATATTTTCAGATACAAATACAATTTCACCAGATGACTAGCATATTATTTAGAAATAATTCTTTAGTTTTGATTGAAAATGCTTCGATTTCCCCTAAAATTCAAAGATATGCATTATAGGTGAATTTAATAAACTAAATTGGCCATAGTGTATGAGGGTGTGTGTGAATGAGTGTGTATGGGTGTTTCACAATACTGGGTTGCAGCTGGAAGGGCATCCACTGTGTAAAACATATGCTGGATAAGTTGGCAGTTCATTCCGCTGTGGTAACATTTAAAAGAGAGACTAAGCCGAAGAATAGTGAATGAATGAATGAATGAATGGTTAAACCAGGGGTGTCCACACTCGGTCCTGGTGAGCCGGTGTCCTGATGAGTTTAGCTCCAACCCTAATCAAACACACCTGAACCAGCCAATCAAGCTCTTACTAGGTATACTAGAAACTTCCAGGCAGGTGTGTTGAAGCTAAAGTCAGCAGGACATTGGCCCTCCAGGACCGACTTTGGACACCCCTGGGTTAAACTCTGCAGTAACTCCATAAATCTCACGTGCTCTGAACTGTTGTTCCCTGTCAACTATAGTCTCAATTCAACATTGCACATCCCGCAATGTGACGGTTGCAGATCCACACAATGCTAAAACGATAAATTGTGCAGTCCTAATTCTATCTTTTTCTTAGTCATGAGTTTATATTTGTTTGGTTTATATATCTTATTTTATATTTTATCTTTTAGTGTATGTATATGTATTTCTTTTATTGTACAGAATGTCTATATTTGCACAGGAATTATTTGTTGCTGGATTTTGAAATTTACATCAGGATCAATGAACTCAATAAATTAATTCAGGATCAAACTAACTGACTATTTGAGTTATTCTAACATCGTTCTTTAAGCATATTTCATTAGGTATATACAGTTAGGTCCATAAATATTGGGACATCGACACAATTTTTGGCTCTATACACCAACACAATGGATTTGAAATGAAATGAACAACATGTGCTTTAACTGCACTTTAACGGTGTAGGAATAACAACAATTTGCATATATGCCGCCCACTTGTTAAGGGTCCAAAAGAAATTGGACATTTGGCTTCTAAGCTGTTCCATGGCCAGGTGTGTTTTATTCCCTCATTATCCCAATTACAATGAGCAGATAAAAGGTCCAGAGTTCATTGCAAGTGTGCTACTGGAATCTATTGCTGTCAACTCTCAAGATAAGATCCAAAGAGCTGTCACTTTCAGTCAAGCAAGCCATTATTAGGCTGAAAAAACAAAACAAACCCATCAGAGAGGTAGAAAAAAACTTTAGTCGTGGCCAAAACAACTGTTTGGAACATTCTTAAAAAGAAAGAACACACCAGTGAGCTCAGCAACAACAAAAGACTTGGAAGATCTGGAAAACAACTGTGGTGGACGACCGAACAATTCTTTCCCTGGTGAAGAAAACACTCTGCACAACAATTGGCCAGATCAAGAACACTCTCCAGGAGGTAGAAGTATGTGTGTCAAAGTCAACAATCTAGATAAGACTACACCAAAGTGAATACAGAGGGTTCACCACAAGATGTAAAACATTGGTGAGCCTCAAAAACAGGAAGGACAGATTAGTGTTCTAAAAAGCCTTAACAGTGTTGGAACAACATCCTATGGACAGATAAAATCAAGATCAACTTGTACCAAAGTGATGGAAAGAGAAGAGTATGGAGAGAACTGCTCATGATTCTAAGCAGTGAAGCATGCTAGTAGTATTGACATGGCATGGGCATATATGGCTGCCAATGGAACTGATTCTCTTGTATTTATTGATGATGTGACTGCTGACAAAAGCAGCAGGATGAATTCTGAAGTCTTTCAGGCAATATTTTCTGCTCATATGAAGCCAAATACTTCAGAACTCATTGGACAGCTTTTCAAAGTGCAGATGGAGAATGACCCAAAGCATTCTGCAAAAGCAACCAAAGAGGTTTTAAAGGGAAAGAAGTGGAATGTTATGCAATGGCCAAGTCAATTACCTGACCTGAATCCGATTGAGCTTGCATTTCACTTGCTGAAGGGAAAATGCCCCAAGAACAAGCAGGAACTGAAGACAGTTGGTGTTGAGGCCTGGCGGAGCACCACCAGGAATGAAACCTAGCATCTGGAGATGTCTATGTGTTCCAGACTTCAGGTTGTAATTGACTACAAAGGATTTGCAACCAAGTATTAAAAAGTGAAAGTTTGATTTATGATTATTATTCTGTCCAATTACTTTTGGTCAAGTGGGAGGCACATTTGCAAATTGTTGTAATTCTTACACCGTTCATCTGATTTGGATGTTAATACACTCAAATTAAAGCTGACAGTATTTGGTTAAAATTGTGTTGATGTCCAAATATTTATGGACCTAACTGTATATGAGCAATTTTTATGCCAATGTCAACCTTGCCATGAACCTTGCCATGGAGTTTTCGCCAAATTAGCAAAACTGTTTCTGCATTTTTTGCGTAGGCTTTTATTTTACAGTGCTTTAAAAATACTCAAAAATGGATCTGTCAGTATTTTCAAACAGTTATATTTGATTTACCAAAATCACACAAGTGGCAATTTCACATAAGTGGCAATTTCCCATAACTCTGTGGCTAGTTGTTTTTAAAAATATAAAGAGATATTTCAATATAATGTTAACATATACTTCCTATGTCAATTTATGTTTTGAGATTTTACTGCAAATGTCACATCCATAACGCTGGAATTGCTTATATATTTAAGCACAGTATAAAAACTTAAATGAGACTTTTACAAAAATGCACTGATAAAATTTAGATGTGTAATCTGGACTGCAGTGATAAAACATTCCATCAGCAGAACTGGTTCAGAGTTCACATGGGTCTAATGGGAAACATTATTCTGAACCTAAAACTGGGGAACAACTAAACACAAAGTGTGTGAAGTCAGCATATAGGCAAAGATGAAACGTCATGGTTTAGATGATGTTTTGAATGCAAATGTTTACCAAAAGCTCCTTCAACAAATGCATTCAAAATACGTTCATTGGCCAAGCAGCCAGCAATTTTACTGCAGTGAAAATTCACACATAGCACAACAGTGTTTTTCAGCAGTTCCTTAAAGATGAAAACATTTAAGTAATGAAATGGAAGCAAAGAGTCCCGATCTAAACCTGATTGAAAATCTTTGGAAAAATCTTCAGCAACAAAAGTTATGGCCAAAAAAAAAATAAGCAAAGGCTTCAAACCATACAAAGCAAAGGCCTGGTCCCTTGCTAATAATTTCTGACTTCTGTAAACTTCAGAAATGTTAGTTGTAATATTTCACCATGCTACAATAATTGCTGTTCTCTATTGTTTTATCTTAAAGTACCTTTTCGTAAAACACTGTTCTACTAGCATATTATAGCTACTGTACAACAAAATGTTGAACAATGAAAGCCAAATGTTCATAAATTCCAGTCAAATTTTGATCTCCACAGTATGCTCTGCCCATCCTGACAAGACCAAGTGATGCAGGCTGACATAAAAGAGAGCCATGCAACCTTCGCTAAATGCAGAGTCTCAGCTGACACATTAGACCTCCCAGTAACATTGACCTCAATGAAAAGGAAAAGAGGCTCCCAAATCATCCGATATCTTCGTACAGTTGAGCCTGAACACAGCATCAGCAACATGAGACATGCTCGTAGCATAGCAAGTACTCACATGTGAAACTAGTAACACAAAATAACCACGCCTATTAACATTCACAACTAATTCACACAAAAAGAATTGTATTTATGGGCACATTTTTATTCCTACATGCACACTTAAACTCTTATTAATATAGCAACATCCAAGGAATACAAAATCCAACAACACTTACAAAAGTCTTTGGGTGGATAACGAGGACCTGGCTTGTTCTGCCGTAGAGAGTATCTCCCTTTCTTGTTCTGGAGGAATTTCTTCATTTTGTCGTACTTCAACAGGTCTTCAAATTCAAAATGACTGCTCCACGTCTTCTGCGCTGTCAGTCAGATCCTCCTTCTGCACCGTACCACACCACACTTCAGGGGAAACGCCTTTCGAATGCCCCCCATCGTCGCGTGGCATGCAGAGCGATGCCACTTTAGAAAAAGGGTGACACTGCATGGAGTGCCAGAGTGATCTTGTCGACGAGTTGACTCTGCATCTCTGGCAAGCCTTGCTAGTCCTGCCTGCAGAGCTCAAATCAAGAAACTGGGACACCTAGCACAGATCCTTAATGATTCTCTCTCCAAAAAGGGTAAAGTGAGGCCCCATTTCTCTATAAATACCTCCTTCCCATACTCTCTCTTCTAGCTGTCTCTCCAAGGGACAAAAAGTAGCCCAGTATCAGCTTGGGGATCCGGCAGGACGATGGTGGATAATTAGAACGTCTGAATGCACTGAAGAGTGCAGTCACACATCTATTAAAGCTCTTGTTCTGGATTAGACAGATTAAACACTGCATCTCAAGATCTCTCATGCCACATGGCAGGGGGACACATGCTGTCATGCATCCAGGGAATTCAGGACTGATTTTATGGAGTGAGCTGTCATATGGAGTTCAAGTGTAAGCAGGGTTTTACAGGCTCCTGTTAATATTTTGGGGCAGGAAGATGACAAAAATCAACAAGCCCTATATGGTGTAGTGCAGTTTCAAGGTTACAAATGAAAAGGGAAATTCTTAGTACAATGTAATGAGCAAGTTATGTAAAGGACAGAAGCAAAGACAAGTTATACAGGACTAACTGAATTATTTAGTGCCAATGCTTGTATCTCCAAACAGTGTTCCTCAATCAACATCTCAACTTACCAATACAACAGAAAAGCAGTTGTGTGTGTGGGAAAATACCATTGCATTTCAATAAACAGCCAAAACAACAACAACAACAACAACAACAACAACAACAACAACAACAACAACAACAACAACAACAACAACAACACAGAGTAACAACTCTGTAATGTTATTAAATATAACTTATTATTAAATATTATTACAGTAGAATGCATAGTGATTAAACAAAATGTGAGCTGAATAAAAATGGAGTAATGACAAATATTTCTACTTAAAAAAAACAAATCAATATTTATTGTATCTGTATAAATCTATGCATTTTAGTTTATTAGGCAAAAATAAATCATTTTTATATTTTGAATAAAATTTATTAACCTGGATATTACCATTTCAGGACACAATTTTTAATAAAATAAAATCAGTCTTCAACCGACCAACCTGTTAGCTAATATTTGCATAGATAGATAGATAGATAGATAGATAGATAGATAGATAGATAGATAGATAGATAGATAGATAGATAGATAGACACATAACTTACAGTATGTTCAATTATGCTAAAATAACAACACTTTCAGTTCATTCAAAGAACTACTGTTAACCCATAGACTTTCATAATAGACATACCTTAAAAGGTAAAACCTGCTTGCTTTGCTCGGTGGAGTTTTCTCGAAGTGTTTTTGTGGTGTCTCTTTCGTTTGAGACATCACCACCACTGTAGTGAACGTGCTGGTTTGTAACATGATAACTGCCAGAGCCAACAGTCAGGAGGCTATGGCAACCCTAAACAGAAAAACAAGTACACTTAACACCAACGTGCGGCGAATGAGGACAAAATGTAAGCAATTTCACGTTTTGACTGTCAAATGTTAATACGTTTGCAAATAATTCTGTGGAAAACTGAAAACAAGAGACAAACATATAAACTATGGTAATTGGAAGGTGGTGTACCCACGCTCATGTTTGGTGTTTAATTACATTGTTACTCAATGACATGACTACAATATATACATTACATTTTCGAAAAGACGACTATTTTATTTTAAATTAATAATAGACTACTCGTAGGCAGTTTTTATAAGACGAACGAAACGTCTTCTGAAAAGCCATGAGAAGTAAAAAAAAATAATAATAATATGGCAAATAACTAATTAATGATTAATAGTAATTAAAGAGGTCTAGGTCGGACTTTTACTTTGACAATTGTCTTTCGTAAGTTCCGTTTGAATGTTGCCAAGTCTTCGTTAGTGTTGTTTATTTTTTATTATTTTTTTTTACCTATGTCACGGGTAGCGATAATCCATAATATAGTAGTGTAAAAAGTTTAAGTGACTGTTTAATCAATTTTATAAATAATAATTCCTTTACTTGTAGAGGTCTATGCCGATGCAAGGCTGGGTATACTTAGTATGCTTAGGTGTCCCGTTTTGTACGAAGATCTGGCAACAATGTTTTGTGTTCTCGCCTGCTTCACAACCATACTGGCGGTCTGTTCCTGTACGGGAAGAAGGTGTGAGGATGGTGCTCAGGTGAATAAAGGTAAAACTTTTTTTTGTCTTTCCGCTTTCTGATTACATTATGCCCGATATGTAAGCAAATATAATACGTTTTATTAAACATGTTCAGTCACTTTACGGTTCTGCTGTGCCTGTTTTGACGCGCCTTCTCGTTATATACACATATCTGTGCTGAGTGAAATAAACCGCTCACATTTCTGTTCTTCTCACTGTAGGTCAAGACAAATGGACTTCCTGACTCTGTTTGGTATATATGTGGCTGTGGTGCTCATCTGCATTGCTCTGGTTTGTAAATATTCAGGACATCAGCAAACTCCTCTCGGTCAGCTGTTGGGCGCGTTCACAGGGGTAAGAGCCTCTAAACTTGGTGTTTGTGTGTGTAATGAAACGTATATGTATATCCATATCCTGTTATTTATTTTAGATTGTCTCTCCATGGATCCCACAATGGCTCCAAAGCATTTGCTACAGGACTATGCACAGACTGTTTCATCAAAGGTGAGATTTACAGTCTATGGTATAAATACAGTCTAAAACATATTGTTGAACAGGTCTGAAGAGGTTACACCAGTCCATGTTTGTGGTAACTGTAATGAAGTAAATAATGAAAGTTGTTATAAAGTTCAGAAGCAAAGAGTGCCATCTCGCCAGCCTCCTATGTTTACGTTCAGTCATTTCACTTTGAAGGCACGGAGAAGAACCTATTCATCACCATGAAAATGAAAATTACCAAACCCTACCTGCTTATTTTAGAAGAGAATTTCAGATGGTACTTGAAGGTTTTTGCTTCTGAAAGTTTTACAATATGAACTTCATTTGTGAGATATAATAAATTTAGTGTTAATACAGGCTTCTAAGTGCCCTACAACTAGAAAGTTGAGTAAGATTACTGAGTGCATTTTAAAATGTATAATGATGAAAACGGCCATGGTGATGAATTAATTCAGTAATTAATATAAAGTTAAAGCAATTATATGATATAGAAATCTATTAGAACATTATAAATATATCTTTATTGTCACATTTGGTCAGTTTAAATAAAACAATATGCTACATCATATTAGCAGTTTGGTAAAGCATTTTTGAAACATGTTAGCGAAGTGCAAAACATTTAGCAGTGTATGGAAAATGCAAATAAAATTTTTTTTAGTGATTTCTAAATTTACTTTGACTTGTGTTTTATTGCAGACAATACAGCAAGCATTATTTATTGTGTTCATCGTGATTTATTTTTTAAACACGTATTCCAATTTTGGTTCTTGCAACATATTTCAAAAAAGTTGAAACAGTAAAGCATTTATCACTGTGTAATGTTGCCATTCCTTTTCACAACACTTGAAAGATGTTTAGGGACTGAAGACACCAAGTGATGAAATATTTCAGCTGTAATTTTGTCCCATTCTTCCTGCTAACAAGTCTTAAAGTGGGCAACAGTACGTCAGGACAGCAGACAGGCCAGTATAGTACTTGTATCCTCTTCCTCCGAAGCCAGGACTTTGTAATGTGTGCAGAATGTGGTTTTGCATTGTCTTGTTGAAATATGCATGGGCGTCCCTAGAAAAGAATGCAGCATATTGTGCTCCAAAATCTCTATGTACATTTCAGCATTAATGGTGACATCACAGAAGTGCACTTTAGACCATGGCTTTTGAACTTGTTGCTGGTAACAGTCTAGATGATCCTTTTTATTTTTCTTTGGTCCTGAGCACACTGCATCCATTGTGTGATGGTCCATCCCAGAAGCCTCTGAGCCCAGAGAAGTTGACTGCACTTCTTGACACTGTTAACATAGGGCTTCCTTTTAGCACAGTAGATTTAACTGGCAATTGTGGATGTAACTATGTATTTTTGTACTTAGTCCTGAGCCCATGTGGTTATATCATTTATAGATGAATTATGATTTTTGATGCTGTGCCACCTGATGGATCGGAGACCACGGTAGTTCAACTTAGGCTTGAGCCCTTGTCCTTTATGTGCTGAAATTCCTCCAGATATCTTGAATATTTTAATTACATTTTGCACTTTTGGTGGTGACATATCCAATGTCTTCTATCTTTCTTTGAGGAACATTTGTTTTTAAACATTTCATGTATTTGTTTTCTCATGTATTTGTTGGCAAAGTGGTGATCCTCACCCCATCTTTGCTCCTAAGGGACCAAACCTTTCTTGGATGCTGCTTTTGTACCAAATCATAATTAATCACCTGTTGACATCACCTTTTTCAAATCACATAATTATTTACCTGATTACTAGCCCTAAACTGCTCTTGTCCCAAACTTTATGAATGTGTTGCAGGTCTGAATGACAGGAAATTATGTAAATTTACAAATTAAATAAAGTTGACCAGACAAAACCTGAAATATTTTGTGTTCGAATTGTCTGCAATGAAATACAAGTCAAACTAAATTTAGAAATCACTACTTTCTTTATTTGTGTTTTCATACTGTCCATACTTTTTCTGATTTGGGGTTGTATTTATGTGGCAGATATTTTGATTCAAAGTATCTTGCAGCAAATGAAAGCATTTTATTTGATCAGTATACGTGTTTTGAAACTTTAAACTGACAAATGTATTTCCTCTAATCATATATCTCATTATTTGTTTCACATTAGGAACAACTTCTTCCTTTACTTGCACCTGTTACTTGAAGTGGTTGTGTATGGAGAATTTACCTATGAGGTCTTTGGGTTCTGTTTGGACATGGGCTCCGGTTCATTCAGCTTGTGTGTCCCTTACATCCTCCTTGCACTGAAGTCCTGTGTGTTTTACCTGTGTTGTAGCAGAGACCCAGGTAAGAAAATGAAGACTTCTCTCATTTTCAGTAAAACAAAAGAAGACCTCAAATTCTGTTGGATTTTTGTTTTGAAGGGACACTGACAAAGTCAAACCTTTCTGCACAACTGAAGATCTACCAGTATGATGAAAAACTGTTCCAGCAGGGAGTGAAGTGTTCAACTTGTCAGCTGGTCAAACCTGCCCGCTCTAAACACTGTCGTAAGTATAGGCCATTACTATTATTCATGATGATGGTGATCGTGGAAGTATGGTTGCAGACTTTTTCAAGTGCACTTTACTCCATTTAATTATCTTGTTAATTAAACATGTAATTTACTAACAAAAAAAATTATTAAACCAATAGGGATGTAACGATTCACTGTGAGCCAGTTAAAAAAAATCAATTCAAATGTGACTATTCAAACCAGTAGAAATGTTGAACCAATCGTGATACATGTTTTGAACCGAGGGGGCACTTACAGACACAGACACAAACTCGCTTTACGTGCACATCAGCGGCGAGCAAGAGGTGGGGCTGCAGAGTAAAATAACAATGGTGAAGTGCACCAGTCAAAACACAAACTGTGTGCAAATACTGCAAAAAGACATTTTGAAAATACTTCAGAACAACGAACATGATGCACATAAACCATCAGCACATTGGAAAGACTACTATCACAGACGACTGTACACAAAAAAAAAAATTATTAATGAACCAAGCCACGCGGACCTGATGATTTGCAGCTCCACTTGCTCCACTGAGTGCTACGGAGATCAAGATGTTGTTCTTTTACAGAATGTCCTGGTTACATACGTAACCCGCGTTCCCCGAATAGGGAACAGAGATGTGTGTCTGTAATAAACAGACTTTGGGAGTGCTTTAGACGACCAATCACTTCTGAAGATATGAAAACGGGCCAATGAAATGCCAATTGAATTGGTGGAGCTTAGCTCTACAGCTGAAACTGATGAGCCAATTAGGGCTATATTGGTCGGCTGTTGGAGTCAGCTCATCAGAATTTTCCTGCCCGAGAGCTGATCACTCAGCTGCCAGCTGGAGACTCAGGTGCTATGGCAGTGGAGACACACGTCTCCATTCCCTATTCGGGGAACGTGGGTTACGTACGTATCCAGGACAATCCCCTTCATAAGGGAACTTCTACGTGTGTCTGTAATAAACAGACTTTGGGAGACAATATGGAAAACGCCACAGCAGCTAAGCCCGTCACGCTACTGATGTGTAGTTTGCCAAGCTAAGGCGTGAGCGCACTGACATCACCAAGAGTGCAACCTTCCAACGTCCCCTAGGCTCAACATATTACTATTACATGGGAATAATAAGAATTTAGATCGGGGGTCGTAAATGTGCTTTTACCTAGCTAATATAGACTAGGGATTTTAGAAATACGACAGTACGTTGGGAAGCGTGCCAGTCCCTGAAGGGGGAGGACGCAGCTTAGACTACCTGCTACCCAAGAGATCTGATCAGAAACGCTCTTGCTCAGCACAGTGGAGATTTTTTCAGTTATATCGTCGTTTAAGTCATTTGATATGCAGCAACACGCAGTCAAATATTTCGCCAAACAGATCAGCCACTCATAAACAATCATAAAGTCCTCGTGCTGCAGGAATTAAGAGGTTTGCTAAAGGTGCGGAGCTTTTGTGCAGTGAGAGGTTTGGGCCTTTAATAAACTACGACAGTTTGCATTCATTGAACAGTAAGAATGATTAATAAACGCATATGAAACAGTCCCTTAAAAGTCACATCTCGCTTTCAGTTTTGGGCTTTGGTGCGTTTTGCATTTCACACACAAGCGTACCGTGCCAAAGCCCAAGTGAACCGGGCTCTGGCACACCTCTTCCAACCGGGCCAGGGCCGGCCAAGTGAACTTTGTCAGAGCACTCACACTTCTCAAACGATCCGGGAAACGGGCCTGGGCACAGTTCGCATAGCATAGTGTGAGTAGGCCCTTACTAGTAGAATAGAAAATGCGCACGCATCTCTGGGTTTGGGAGCCTGTCGCAGAAAGCGTTAATTGACATCGAGCTAAATTTCCTCCCGATTGATCGGGGTAACCAGTAAACGGGAGGAAACTCACTCCACTCAAGGATATAATCTCAAGAATGTGTTGGATGTCGCCCAGCCTTTAGCTCTAAGGATCTGTTTAAGAGGCGCTGCAAACTTTCACCGAAAAGGAGGCATCGCTTATATATCATAGTATTATTAATAAGTGTGCTTCTTGGGGGACACAGCTCACCCTGGCACATGAAGCGAGGGTGAGGGCATAACTAAAAATGAACCAACCTTTATTTTGATACAGCACTTCCCTTCTGCTGATCATATCAGAAAAAAGCTGCGTATGCTTCGTATCACGTTAAGCGCACTGCACGGACATAGCATTTAAAAGGCTGGGTCTGCTTTCTCCGCAGGCAGCGCTTGCAGGCTCACCACCTCCCATAAAAAAAGGGGGGGGGGGGGGTAGGAGCTTTGGCACAAGATGAACCGAGGTCTCAGGTAAACGTGAGAGTAGGTCAGTCCGTATTACTGGCACAATTCGCTGACCGATATGCCACCGGAATCCTAACCCTCCTGATACCAGCGCAATCAGCAGAGCTGTCTAAGGACAGAAACTTATAGATACTGATCGAGTGGCTCAATGGATCTAATCATAACCGCTGGGGCTAGAGATCCCAAGAGGGCGAGAGAAGGGGTGGGGATGGCATTAACCATCTCGCGCCACGCGCCTCTGAGGAACCAGCTGATGAGGTTATGCCTTCACAGCGTGCTTCCATCCCCAGAGAGAATGGGGATGATCGCACACCAAACCTTCAGTGTGGAGGGAGACAGCCTGTGCTCCAGCTAGCCTGAAGGAAGAAAACAACGCTAATCTGGCATGTCCGGGGGTTTTCTCAGAGAGAATTCCCACACAACGAATAGACTCCACTGCAGAACATAGGCATGCCTAATAGGGCGCACTATTTCTGAGTGACGGTGTTAATCGTCGCACTGATAGGCAACCTAAGTCCACCGCACTCTGTATAGAAACTATCCAAGGAGGTTCCAGAGCCCTGCACGGGTGCCAGATGGGTGCCCGTCCCAGAAAAATGGAAGTGTTTTTCCGGGGAATGATCAGGGAGGGCCATCGAAAGAAGTGTAAGTTTGGACACTCGAGTCCGGTTGGGCCAGAGAGGCACAACGAGCAAGAACCGTTCCTAGTCTACCCAATCTTGCACAATGTCTGTGCAAGCAGGCTGACTGGGGAAAGACAGCAGGATGACCTGGGCTTCTCTGAAGCGTGCCATAACAGCTGGAACGTTCCGGGGTGGAATCTCCGTTCTCCCGGAAACATAACGGTCCTGAGAGTATGCAAGCTGGCATGGAGAGTTTGTACGGGATATAAACGGCGCACAGCTTTTTAGCCGCAAGACTACAAGTGGCTAGAAATGTCATATGCCCCAGGAATCTCTGTATAATTTCAGTGAGACCACTATAACTGCCGATTTAATCGGACAGGGCAGCGCCAGCCCAGCACGCTAAAAGCGCACCGTGATCCAGACCGAGTCCAGCTCCACCCGAGATAAGGGAAGCTCTGCCTGGGGGAGAGCTCGCTCATACTCTGTTGACCCGAAACCCGAACAGGCCAAGGTGTCGGAGCACCAGGTCCCTGTGCATAGTCGATCAGTTCAGAGACTTAAATATTAACAGTCAATGAATAATCAAGAATGTAGATGTGTGTGCGCCAAGAGGCACAGGGCATCCTCCACGCATGGAAACAGGGAGAGCCCGTATGGCAGGACTTTTCCTACCATGCTCGACCCCCGTCGCACACTGCAAAAATCACAGTATAGGGAGGGAGAGAGCGAGACATGGAGTGAGCGTCCGTCAGGTCTATAGCTGCAACCAATCCCATCGATGAACGCACTGGGGGATGCCTTTCTGCATGAGTATCTCAATCGGCATCCTGAACAGATGACAGATCAAAACGTGCAGATAGGATTGGTATAACCCACCGCTTTCTGGATACAATGAAGGGGGGCTTAAACCCACTCTTCAACTCGGCTGGAGGACTGGCTTGATTATATCCTTTGCCAGGAGGATAACAATCTTCTTACGTGAGACAGGGGATGGCATAGCGAATAATCGCTTAAATACACAACTGTGAACTCGGGAGGCCAAGCGAATTGAAACGCAAGCCAAGTCTGACCGCCCACGTGAGCCACTTTATCGAGCTGAGCAGCGCTAACCAGTCTGACAGAGTTAGAATGAGCAGCATCACCGGAACGATCGCTGACGTACCCTCGTAGGGGCAGCTTCGGGATGGGGAGTGCTCATCCCGGGAAGCAGAGTGTCCCAAGGAAGATGTGAAAATAAGAGATTGACTCTTACCTTCCTCCCAGGATCCCGCGGAATGGCTGGAGGTGCGAGAAAGGAGCTCATTCTCTGGCACAGTCAAGCTTGTGGTGAAATGCACCAAAGCTGAGAGCTGGAAGGCAGTGTGTCCAATGCTGGCAGCAATTGGGCTTCCACGCCCAGAGGGAGGAAAAGCCGCTCTTTTGGGATAACTACATACATTCGCGGGGGTGCCCCGGCCTCCACCGGGGAAAGAACAGTTCTCCTCTTCTCTAAGCGGCCCGTCTCAGGTTCGCTTCGCAGTCCAATTACTGGACTTAACGGCGACCTGTGACTGGAGCGTCAACTCCCCGCGGAGGAGCTCGGCGCGTTCACTTAGTCGGTGGAACGGACTTTGACGGCGGAGCATTTTGGAGCCGCGGGAAGAGCGCACTCGGCGAGGAACAGCCAGCGCGGACAGGTCTGATGGGGAGAGCAGTTTTCCGAGCCCACCAAGAGATGACCTGCTCCATCGCGCATGGCTGATCTCTCACCACCGAATACTCCTGGGTAAAGTCCCAGTCGAGGTCGCCGAGAAGGCCTACCTGGGATATGGGCACACTAAGAAAGCAAACTTTGTCAGCGCGGCGCATATCTTCAGGATAGGCGAGGGTGGCATTTCCGGACCACTATGTGGCCATCGTCCTCACCAGGGCACGGGCGGCCGACTTTGAAGGTTCATGAGAGCATAGTCGATCGCTGTGCGAAGCTTACGCATAAGCCTGGGGAAGAACCGCTCCTGTGCAGCTAAGCCAGGAGGCTGTGGTGCAGGGCAGAAGCGGCATGGCCAGCAGCGGTGTGGGCTCCGGCCATGAGAGACACAGATAACCCACCCGCTTTAGACGGGGGTCTCAGCTTACCCCTTCAGGTGGCAGCGCCCACCACCTGAGGAAATATCTTCCTACCCACTGGCCGCCTCGCCATCAAGGGATATGAAGGCAGAGGACACGTGGACCGGGCGGAGAAAAACGCTCTCTATGCCAGCGTGTGCTCGCTGTGCGCCCCTGGGAAGAAGGGAACGGGGGTTGGAAGATTCAGCTTACATCAGCCCGCACGTCACACCCTATAGTCGGTCCGGCATTGAGACTGGGGAACAAGCCATCTCCAGCCGCATTGCTGAAACCCAGGAAGCGCAGCCATTATGTCTGATTCGAGAACCGTGACCACGATTGCACCCCGTAGGATGGAAGCAAGCCCGGTCTGTCATCTGAGCATAACAGCTCACCCTCCGATATCGTGGACCTTTGATCTCTGGTGTCATCAAGCGGAGGGGCGGGCATCCCCCCTGCTCTGGGAGTCTGTGGGCCTGGAGGCGACGGATAAACCCCCACTGTGATCCTCAGATCTGCCCCCGTGCTAACCGCTTTCACAGGGAGCAACGGGGGTGGCTGACGCCGCGATCTCAGCTGTGCAACAGCCATGCCCTTACAGTGAGAGCATGAGCTGTCCCACGGGCACCGCATTGACATGCTGGACCCCCAGACCTGTCATGCGATATCCGTGCGGTATCCGGAGATAGGGACCACCGCATCCAGAAACGCACAGTCAGAACAGCGTCTTGAAAAAAAAGGTGTTGATTGAATGTTGCTCTCCTAATGAATCTGCCTCTTTAAATGGAAACTGCTCTTTTGTGCACACCAGCGAAACGCTCAGGGGACAGGAATCCCAGATCAACTGCAGCTGTCGCGTCTTCCCCCGCACTGGTGAGTAAGCTTGAAATCAGGTTGGCAGATAGCGTGTCTTCAGTCGTGTGATCGGGTCTGAAGCAACATTTCTGATGAGCTGACATAAACAGCCGACTGATATAGCCCTAATTGGCTCATCAGTTTCAGCTGTGGAGCTAAGCTCCGCCAATTCAATTGGCATTTCATTGGCCCATTTTCATATCTTCAGAAGTGATTGGTCGTCTAAAGCACTCCCAAAGTCTGTTCACTACAGACACACGTAGAAGTTCGCTTATGAAGGGGAACCATGTATTCGATTTTTAACCCTCTCCTTTTCAAATTAGTTTATGCATATTTTAATAATTTGCTTATTGAATATTTAAAAGTTTTTTTAGAGTTTGCATGTTCTCCCAGTATTGGCGTGAGTTTCCTCCGGGTACTCCGGTTTGCCCACAAGTCTTAAGACATGCGGCACAGGTAAATTGGGTAAGCTAAAATTGTCCGTAGTGAATGGGTGTGTATGGATGTTTTCCTGTGATGGGTTGCAGCTGGAAGGGCATCTGCTGCGTAAAACATATGCTGGATAAGTTGGCGGTTCATTCCGCTGTGGCGACCCCAGATTAATAAAGGGACTTGGCCAAAAAGAAAATGAATGAATAAATTAAAATGTTCATGGTTATCTCTTCAGTGTATCACACTGATATTTATACTAACCAATTATACAAGTAATATTAATTATTCCCCTTCATAATCATGTTCAACTCCTGTCTCTGTCCTAATATATAATTAATAATTTTATAATCCGTTTTTTATGCCAGTGGAAGTTTTAGTTTGTTTATATCAATAAGTCTAAAGATAGTTTTTATTATTCATTTTTTGGAATTTGTTTTAAAAATAGCAATTTAGTTATGGCAGAAAATATATAATTTTGCAAAAAATTATCATATATTATTATCATATCGAATCGTGAGTCAGGTGAATCGTTACATCCCTACAAACCAATAATCTATCTCTAAACAATACATGAAGTGGTCACAAACTTGTCTGTCCCTCTCCCAGCTTACTGCCTTTCCATTTTCCATGCCTTTATGACATTTACATAAAGAACAAAACTAAAAATGAAAAACATTTATGTTTAAACTAAATAAAATTCAGTTACAAAAAATGGCTACAACACAATGATTTTTTATTTTATTTTAATTGTCTACCTTGATGTACACTTAAAAAAAATTCTGAATTATTATCTATCAATAATTTCTATTATTACAGTGTTGTGTATGTTTTGTGTGTATGATTTCTATACAATTTATTAATATTTCATTAAATTGGTGAAAAAGCTATATTTTATTTAATGTTTAATGTAATTTCATTTACCACATGTACTATGGTGATTTCCAAAATAGATTTTCGTAGATGTGTATGCTTTTACTGTAAATATAATTTACATTTTATAAGATTTTAATGGAAGGGACAGGGTTTCCTAATAATGTTGCTAGTAAATCACCCCTTTAGCATTGAACCAGCTATAACCAACTCAATTATTTTTTAGGTAAACTCATTTAACGGAAAAAAAGTTATGCAGTATTATAAAGGTTTGTCAGTTATTTCATTTGACCCTCAGTTTTACAATTATCAAGATACAAACAAGCGTTAGATTTTATTGCATTTGGCTTACCAATAAATGAAAATTTAAGCACCATTTACTCCGCTTCAGTGGTTCAAAACTTTTAAGAGTTTCTTTTTTTTTTCTGTTGAACACAAAAGATAACCATTGTAACCATTGACTTTAGAATCTTAACCCAAACATCTGTCTGAGATAGCACATTACACCAGCTACAAACAAACCATTGTGAGTTTGCTCACCTGTTTTACTCAAACAGATGTCTCAGCTGTTGTTTGGTTTATACCATTGAGATCGTAAATGGGTTGACATCTATTAGTCTGTCGAGGTTCATGCATGAGTCATCACATTTGTTAGGTCACACACCTTTAACATACACAGAACTGATCACATCTGAGGGTTATTCAATGTAAATGCAACTGAACTAAAATAAACATGATCTATCACAAGTTCTAAGCAAAAGAGGCTAGTATTTTTATCAATGGCACTAGTGGTCCAGTGTACTTGTTGCTGATAAGGAGTCTTTGTTCCATTTTTATTTATTCTATCATATTTATTATTTTTTTTTTTTTGTAAATAACATTACAGAAACATTGTGATTTAATCTTTTACAGGCGTTTGCAATCGATGTGTCCAGAGATTTGACCATCACTGTGTGTGGGTGAACAACTGCATTGGTGCCCAGAACACCAGATACTTCCTGCTGTACCTCCTCAGTGTTTGTGCCATGGCAGGGAACATTGCAGTCCTTACAACGGACATGCTGCTCCAAACTGTTCTGCGAACTGGACTCTTGCACGCTCACTACATTGATGAGCAGGGTGTACAACAGCCCGCTGGACCGCTCTTTATCATCCAGGTAACAACAATTGACCCGGGAATACACTTAACTGCAGGGCCAGACAGAATCTGCAAAGAATTTCTTACAAAATTTGCAAATCTAGGCAGAATGATTAGAGTATAGAAACTTAAAACTAAATGCATGAAAAAAAACATTTAAAGATCTCGTGAAGTGCTTTGAAATGTGCATTTTTATTCAATGTTTGTTAACGTAATCTCAACTGAAACATGAAGCGTGGGACATAGTGTTTTGTTTTATCACTTCTCTGCCAGTAAGCGTGGTTGAGCACATCAAATGTGAAGCCTCTTGGAGGAGGCGGGGCATGTCAGATAGAGAAAACTAAAGTATGAGGTGACGTGAATAAAACCATTGCAGAACCAACAAATTACAAGCTTTACATTTTTATGTCAGTTTTATATCTACTAAACACAACTATTGTCACTGTTTTGGTGTGCACCAGCTTATAGGTGTCCTAAAAACTAACAATACTGATACTAGCATTTAAACAATGTATGGGACCTGTAAATGTTTATTTAAGGACGCTTTTTGCTTGCGTTTTCCGTCAACGTTTAACGCCTCGTGACTAAATAAAGGGCGACAATGTGATCGTGCACACCAACGTGCAAAACAGCAAGCGTTAAAGCGTCATTTTTTAAGAAACGCCTCATGCTCATTTTTTTGTTTTGATGTGCAGCGTCAGAACCTTGTCTACCAATCAGGATTGCTCTTTTGTTCACGTGCACGGAGCTGCTGAAGTTAAAGTAAACAGCACTTAGAGGCGATCAAGTGCAAAACTGTCAATGCGAGCGCACATTGAAGAAGATGCCCAGAGGCGATATGAACATGGAGCTGCTTATTGCTCTGGTGAACAATAATCATTTCTTCATCGCTAGAGCTGGAGCTGCTACTTGAACCATCCATGCTTGTTCGAAGCATACTTCGAGCATAAGTCGCCAGAATACTTTAACAACAAGCGTGTCAACTTTCTGACGTCTTCTGTGTTACAAACTGTTGACAGAAGCTTAAAAGCTTTGCACTTGATCGCCTCTAAGTGCTGTTTACAGTAACTGCAGCAGCTCCGTGCACATGAACAAAAGTGTCTGAATGAAGCACAACCATGCAACAGAAGTCAGATAAGCTCGGAAGAAACAAAGCTTGAAAAATAATAAATTACTTGCTGGTTTTCAGCGACAGGCTTCAGCCACTTTTTGAACTTGTCTTTCACCAATCAGGAGTACGCAAATTTACACTTTCCCATTTTGCTGTCTGTTTTGCGCTATGGTTTTGCTACATTTGGAGAGTGTCACATCACCTTCGCATGTTCGTTGCAAATTATGTGACGTCACCCGGATAGAGGAGCTTGGCCGGACGTGCCCGGCCCGAACTAATCCCGTGGATCTAGGAAAATAAATATATTTATGCTTTTTGGAGTCAAACACTTTGGACAACGCTTGAACAAAATTTAAGACCTCATAAAAACCCAATTAAGAGTTTTAAATACCTTTTTACTCGTACACACAAGGACGCTTTTATGGTCAGCGTTTTAAGCCATTTTTCCGGATTCAAACCCAAGTGATTTTCACTGGCGTCGAGCAGAAGAGTATGCAAAATCACTCCTTGATGTTCGATGGCGCTACGCAACTTTAAGCTTCTGACACCCGCTTGTAACGGAAGAAGAAGGCAAAGTTCACACGCTTGTTGTTATGGATGGTTCAAGTAGCAGCTCCAGTTCTAGCGATGAAGAAATGATTATTGTTCACCAGAGCAATAAGCAGCTCCATGTTCATATCGCCTTTGGGCATCTTCTTCAATGTGGGCTCGCATTTACAGTTTTGCACTTGATCGCCTTTAAGTGCTGTTTACGGTAACTGCAGCAGCTCCGTGCACATGAACAAAAGTGTCTGAATGGTGGAGAAGGTTTTGATGCGGCGCATCAAAACAAAAAACGAGCATGAGGCTTTTCTTTAATAATGACGCTTTAACGCTTGCCGTTTTGCACGTTGGTGTGCACGATCACATCGGTGCCCTTTATTTAGTCACAAGGCGTTAAACATCGATGGAAAACGTGAGCAAAAAGCGTCCCGGTGTGCACGGGCCTTAAAGTTGTGTAGCGCCATCTAACGATTTTGCATGCTCTTCTGTTCAACGCCAATGAAAATCGCTTGGGTTTGAATTTTGTAAAGTCTTAAAACGCTGACGATAAACAAAAACAAAAAGCGTCCCGGTGTGTACAAGCCTTTACTTTGCAAATCCAATTAGAACCATTTGTGTGGTAAATGATGTAGGTCTCATATAATATATCTACTAAAAGACAGAAAATATTACTTAAACTGTACATAAATCATATTTGCATATTTTTCATTAATATTTCTGAAATATGAACACTGAATAAATATATATTTATTCTCATAAGTAACTAAATTGATTTAAATGGCTTAAAGATTTCTGATTCTGTGCAGATTCTGTGTGGGCCTACTAATAACTATGTGGTGGTACTCGGATTACCTCTCAAATTGTTTTCCATCTCATTTTCTTTGTACAGCATCTCTTTCTGACATTTCCAAGGATCGTCTTCATGCTGGGATTCCTGGTATTTGTCTTTTTCCTCCTGGCAGGTTATTGTCTGTTTCATTTCTATTTGGCTTTGGTAAATCAAACCTCCAATGAGTGGTTTAAAGCAAAAGGTCACAACTGCCAACATTGCCATCCATATTCTGGACACAATTGCCGGACCTCATACAATCCATTCAGAGGTTTCTATCACAGGGGAATCCTTAAAAATGTAGGGGAGATCTTTTGGCCTTTACGTCCTGTTCAGAAAAAAGAAAATTAGAAAAAGTTTGTCATGTTTTTGTATTCTACACTATTTTATTTTGGTAAATGGGATTTTTAATAAATGTTTTCTCAGCTTTATCAGAGCTTTTTTGGATTTTCTTGACACTTCAAAATTGTTTGGAGCACCCACAAAAAATTAAGCTGTACAACCTACTGTTTCAGATTTGTTTTATTTTAAAACAAAAGCACAATTTTTTCTTTTTTTTCCCCTTTCACTGTCTAAATTGTAACAAATGATTTACTTTTTTGTTTTTACTGTTAACTATCTATACATGTAGTAATGGTCTTGTGTAGGGTATATGCAAGAATCCTAAAGGTAATTTCAATACCTTTTTAAGACTTTTTAAAGACCTCAGAATATTTTAAAACCTCATCGCCACTTTAAGTTTTAATCAGTATCAAACCTTTAACTTAATATATAGTTGTAGTTAAATCAATGAAGCACAACCATGCAACAGAACTCGGATAAGCTCGAAAGAAACAAAGCTTGAAAAATAATAAATTACTTGCTGGTTTTCAGCGACAGGCTTCAGCCACTTTTTGAACTTGTCTTTCACCAATCAGGAGTACGCAAATTTACATTTTCCCATTTTGCTGTCTGTTTCGCTCTATGGTTTTGCTACATGTGGAGAGTGTCACATCACCTTCGCACGTTCGTTGCTAATTATGTGACATCACCCGGATAGAGGAGCTTGGCCGGACGTGCCCAGCCCGAACTAATCCCGTGGATCTAGGAAAATAAATATATTTATGCTTTTTGGAGTCAAACACTTTGGACAAAGCTTGAACAAAATTTAAGACCTCATAAAAACCCAATTAAGAGTTTTAAATACCTTTTTAAGGGCCTTAATTTTCTCATAATTGATATATCAACTTTTAATACTTTTTAAGACCCAGCAGACACCCTGTTGTGTAAACAGATTTTGAAAATAAGTACTTGTATTTTGATTGGGTTTTTAAATCACTTGATCAGATTAAAGTTACTTTTTAAGAATTGCATAATAACACGTTAAAATATATGTAATTACTTGATTACCCCCACCCCATGTCAAAAATAATCTTAAAGTTATCCAAATGTATTCTTAATCCACTTCTTAAAGTTATCTAACTACTAACAACAATGTTTATAATGTAATTTGTATAGTTACTAATCAATTTGGAAGTAATCTATTTATAAACAACAATTTGTTATACAAGAGGGAGCATAACAAGCATAATAAATGAAAATCAAAATTAAGTAAACTATTGACGCAGTTTTTATCAATAAGTTTTCAATTTTCTATTGAAATCATTTTCAGCACAAATTTTTAAAACATTTTTCAACCTTGTTAAACATTTTGAATAACAAGTGTGCATTGTCATATTTCCATTGTTAATCATATCAACAGCCGTTCCTGATAGTCAAACATTTCCCAATCCTATCTACCCCTATCTCTCCAACTTTACTTCCTGTCACTTTCTTAACTGTCTTATCATAATAAAGGCTAAATGAAATCAAGAAAGCATATCAACAGCAAGGCCAAGCAGCATTTCATCAATGCCAATTAAAAAACTATAATAAAAATATCAAAATATTATATGCAAATCATTTTACTATAGTGCCAGAGATTTCAATATTTTTAAGACACGGTTTAATTTGTTTTAGGGATTGAAATACATATTTAAATTTTATTTTAAAATCTACATTTGTGTAAATAAAACTAAATAAAATGACTTAATAGTGCAGTTATTTAAAAAATACACTCTCTCTCTCTCTCTCTCTCTCTCTCTCTCTCTCTCTTTATATATATATATATATATATATATATATATATATATATATATATATATATATATATATATATATATATATATATATATATATATATATGTGTGTGTGTGTGTGTATGTATGTATGTATATTAGAAAATGTACAATTATTAAATCCAAATCAATCCATTTAAAATGATGAAATGTCGACTATTTGACTGAGGATTCATCTTTGTTTTATCTCTGTCACTGGCCCTTTAAACCGGTGCGGAAGTGCAGAACGTCACGTACTGTACGGTGTCATTGAGAAACGAATGAATCACTTGCACATGGGATAGAGTGCAGATGAGCTGCCGCAACCAGTAACTTCCAGTTCGCTGTCAGCCCCTACCCTCTAACCTAAGCTGATCTCCGTCCACTCGGTGGAGTATTCGCACACAGCTGAAGATCAAATGTTATTTTAGAGCAGAAAGAAGCTCGCTGCCAGGACGGGAGTAACTTGAGGAATGGCCGCGTCTAAATGTGTCCGGCTGAACGGCGCTCTGAGCAGGCAGTTGCTGGACTCGGTGGACTGTGTGCTTTTTGACTGCGACGGCGTGATATGGCGAGGGGACCAGGCCATCCCTGGAGCCCCGGAGGCCATCAATTCATTGAAGAAACACGGAAAGCAGGTGTTTTTCGTCACGAACAACAGCACGAAAACACGACAGATGTACGCGGATAAACTGGGGAAGCTCGGTTTCGACGCCGCCGCGGACGAGGTGTTTGGGACGGCGTACTGCTCGGCGATGTACCTCAAAAACGTGTGTAAACTCGACGGAAAGGTCTATCTGATTGGGAGCAAGGCGATGAAGCAGGAGCTCGAGGAGGTTGGCATTCGACCGGTCGGTGTAGGGCCCGACCTTATCTCTGGAGTGCAGATCGACTGGGCGAATGTGCCTTTGGATCAGGAGGTTCGAGCTGTGCTTGTCGGGTTTGATGAGCATTTCAGTTACATGAAGCTGAACAGAGCCCTGCAGTACCTCTGTGACCCCGACTGCCAGTTTGTGGGCACCAACACCGACACGAGGCTGCCTCTGGAGGGAGGCAAAGCGGTCCCGGGTAAGAAATATGAAAATGACCTGAATCTCTTTTTGTCTCATCAAAAAAAAAAAAAATAAGAGTTCACCCAGAAATGAAAAATGTACTCGCATTCAAGTGTTGAACGCAAAAAAAAGGATACTTTGAAGAAAGCTGAAAACTGGTAACCATTTATTGTCATAGTAGGAAAAAATACTGTGGAAGTCAATAGTTTTTAAAATATAATCTGTGTTAAACAGAAGAATATAATTCATTAATGTCTAAAACAAGCAAAAAGCAAGCAAATTATGATAATTTTCATTTTTGGGTGAACTAATATCTCTTTAATGACCCCTTTGCTGTCCTTTTAGTATTATTTTAAACCGTGAACATTCAGACTCAGTAGCAGTTATATCAACTCAAATATTAGGAATTTATGAGGAGAGAAACTATTATCCACATTATCCACAATAAGGCTTAAATTACAGTTAAGACGACATTCGATACAGCCTACCTTTTAGTAATGTAATATAATCAATTTACAATGGTGCAAATATAAATGTGTATCATTTTAACCCCTTATTGATCAAATAAAATGTCCAATTATATATGTTTATTAAAAACAGTCAAAATAAGTTCAAGTTTTTACCAAAAAAAGCATATATATATATAAGGGTTGCACGGTTTACCGGTACTATGGTAGTATCATGATACTATGGCTCCAAAATACTGGCGGTGCCACTGTAGTTTGTAAATGGTAGTATCGTCATTAATGGTTTCTCTACAATAGATAATGTTGCATGTGGAAAAGTCACTAAAATGCTCACACGTTTGCGCAACAATAAACCATTTTATTTGAATAGTCTGTGGAGCCCTTTAAAGTTGCAAAACTGTAGAATTCGCTCCTTTTATAGTAGCCTATATTGCACTTTTTTAAATGTTTCAGTTCGAGCGCTCATCTGAATCAGTTCATTTCTGTTCCTATATGATTTATTGGCGACCGTGACAATCTCTTTAAAATAATGAGTCACAAAGTGAAATTTTGAGTCACTTTGGATTTTCACCTGATAAGACTGAAAAAAACAAAATAAATCGCACCCAAAATAGCAACAGGAAACATTGAACAATTTTTAACCACTTCATATTGCCTAATTTTGTTGGAAAAATGCTCTTCTGTGACAAATTCAATTTGGTATAGTTTGTATCCTTATTTTAATGTGTTTTTATTGGTCCGTTACCTACAAAATTAACAAAACGAATGAATAAATTTTAGGTGAAGTGACGTGTAAATAATACTTTTTAGCCTTAAGGGGATTATGAATTACATTCAGGCAGGCCTATTATAACATAAAATACAGTATTTCTGACCATTCCTTTATAATTTGAGTTATGATTTACAGTCTCGCAATACTACTTGGTATCGTGACACTTCAGCTTGTATAGTATCATAAGATTAATTAATGGTTTCGCAACAACCCTTATATATATATATATATATATATATATATATATATATATATATATATTTTATATATATATTATTACATATATTATTATTATTATATTATTATATATATATATATATATTTTTTTTTTTTTATTATTATATTATTTATTATATTATTATATATATATATATATATATATATATATATATATATATATATATATATATATATATATATATATATATATACTAAACTTGTGGGTCGATGACAGTTAATGGGTTTAAAGTTGTTTCAAAATCTAGTATATTACATCTAACTTGATTAAATGAATAGCAGATTGTTGTTTTTTATATTTATATATATTTAAATAAATGACAATAGCCTTGTTCTTGTTATCTGCAGGGACAGGATGTCTCCTTCGGGCAGTAGAGACGGCTGCCCAGCGCCAGGCTCAGGTAGTTGGCAAACCCAGTAACTTCATGTTCGAGTGTGTCGCAAGTCAGTTTAATCTGGAGCCTCAGAGGTGTCTGATGGTCGGAGATCGACTGGACACCGACATCATGCTAGGCTCAAACTGTGGCCTGAAAACCTTGTTGACCCTTACAGGAGTTTCTACAGTAGCAGAAGCAGAAGCGAACCAGAAGAGCGAATGTCCGCAGAAGCAGAAAATGGTGCCTGACTACTATATAGACAGCATTGCTGATATTTTACCTGCACTACAGGCATAGACATAGTTTACTTGAAATGTACCCACTTTAATAGAGAATATTTATCAATATATGTGTATCAGTTTGGATCAAAAGAACATATTTTAATAATATAGTTAATAAGACGAGTTTATCTTGACAAATATATGCAGTACGTTTTATTGTTATCAAGGCTTTGAACTGGCCTACCTCTTTTTTTTTGAATCTCCCACTTTTTTAAGATAACATAAGGGCAATATGTTTTTATTTCAGTATTATTATTTGTTTCATGTTTTTGTCTAAAAATAATTGTGAAATTAGTTTTATGGTCCGCTGATACTAAAACAAATGTCGATTTTCCAAATTGTGCCGTTTGTATTTATTTGATCATACTTCTGTTCTGTACTGTCAATTCGTTGTACTTCTAACATGAGATTATAATGAATATTTGCAATTACTATTTTTTGCACTTGACAGCTTTTTTGTCACTCAATAACCCATCGACCTGGTAGGTTTTTAATCCCACCATGGTTTAAACAAAGTGTTCATCTTATGTGACTGATCAAATAAATAAGTTTTGTTAATAAAAAGTTGTCTTTTTGTGTGTACGCTGGAGATTTCTAAGGTCACTGCTTAGTCCTATTTGAAATGATCCTAACAGAAGTAAATAAGCAGTTTTTATGCATATTATAGAAGTTACATTATGAAGCACAGTATTAAAAATGTAAAACTATTAGAACAAAAAAAAACACACAAAATTAGTGAACACATTTAAATATCTTTTAATCATCTGGCACCTGGTGGTAATTTATTTAATAGACTGACACCATCTATTCAACTGCAAAACGGGTGTAAACTACTTGGGTATTGTTAAGTGTTATTTTGAGGGATCTGCACTTGATTACAATTAAAAAGAAGATTAATATTTGTATTTCCGATTTTAAAAAGTACTTTTTAAGTGACTAATTTTTGGAGATTTTCATTCTGACAAATTGTGAAATTGTGCCGATGCCCATATTCATTTAAATGTTATTGATCCTGCCAATGAGATTCGTTGCAACATTCAATGAAATTGGGCAAACATGTTCATTGGTCATTTGGAAGTGATGTCATTTCACATCAAATGCCACCATGCACAGCACATAAAAAATATCAGTGTGTTCCAAATGGCAAACATGACACTCTGAAGAGCACTTCAGAGTAAAAAAAAAAAGTATGGCTGCCATATTGGAGTGCAGTTCCAAACTGAAGCGCTCAAAACTGGACACTTTGACCTTTTTAATACTCTGGTACAGTTTTAATTTTAAAGTCCCCTAAAGTTAAATAGCTGAATTTTACCATTTTTATATCCGTTCAGACTGTCTCCAGGTCTGACGGGAGCACGTTTAGGATTGTTTTCTGCAGCAGGAGTTTGGCCTCTTATGTAGATACATAACTGAATGAAAGCAAATGTTTATCCGAAGCTTCTTCAGCAACATCCGGTTCCTTCCCTGTATTCATCGCTTAGTCATTCAGCAATTTTCATGAAGGACAATGAGCCCAGTCACACAACAATATGATTAAAGAAGTTCTTTAAAGCTGAAAACATTGAAATAATGAAATGGCAGCCCAGAGTCCTGACATAAACCTGATTAAAAATTTCAGCAAAAACCTTAGCAACAAAAGAATGGCTAAGAAACATTATGGTCAATGAACAAAACTGGACTGAGGCTGAAGTAGAGCAGATCAAGATCAGAGCAGAGTGAGAGAAACTAGTGTTGCAAACTAAGAAGTGAAGACCAGGAGACTTTGGACTATTTTCAAGCAGGTTTAAAGATGTTGACACAGTTGTCAGAGGGGAGGTTAAATAACAGCAACACCAGGATGACGTAGGATGGTACCCCCAACTGTAAACACTCAAGAAGGTCTATTCATGATAACTATGACAGTCGTTGATGTATTAGCAACCTCTGGTTACAAGAACTGGTCAAATGTAAACATTCTCACACTGTCAATGACTGTTTGTTCAAACTACTTATTTAAAATGAGCTGAAACAACACAATTCTTGAGTTTTTGGGGCACAACTTAATTCTTTTTTGTTCAATCAACTTAAATTTGTAAAAACGAATAAGTTAACTAAATCCTTCATATCTTCCCAACACAAATTAACTGTGTGAAAGCCAGCATTTTTTACAGTGTAGTAATGAGTTTCTAGTAACTTAACTTTTCTCACTGTAGCCACACCTGAAGTTTTAAAGTCACCTTGGTCAGTCAGCAGGCTAAAGGAAAGCCAGTCGGTGCCTTAAAACTGTCTCTGTGAGGAAAAGCTCTGTCCACGGCACCGATCTACCAGTCCCCTTTGTCTATTGTCTGCTATAGAGGGTCCGCCAGTGGGTTGGACTTTACCTGGTGTAAGACAAGAGGTGGGGGGCAGAGGATGGCAGAGAGTCTTTACACCTGTACTGCAGACTCCGCTGGTCAGTCTCAGTCATGACCATTGCCTTAAACAGAGGAGAGTAGAACAGGTACTGTGAGGAGAAGCAAAACAGGGCAGAATGGTGAGGTGCTGGAAGCATTCTGAAGCTGGTCTGGAGGAGCCACAGCGCATGGTGAGACTTCATTGTTCATTATTAGTGAACATTTAGAGTATTTACAGTTGCAATCAGAATTATAAGCCCCCCTTTGATTTTTGATTTATTTATTTTTTTATATTTCCCAAATGATGTTTAACAGAGCAAGGAAATTTTCACAGTGTCTGATAATATTTTTTCTTATGGAGAAAGTCTTATTTCTTTTAATTCAGCTAGAATAAAAGCAGTTTTAAAAATTTTTAAAAGCCATTTTAAGGTCAAAATTATCAGCCTCTTTAAGCTATATATTTTTTTTCGATAGTCTACAGAACAAACCATCGTTATACAATAACTTGCTCAATTACCCCAACCTGCCTAGTTAACCTAATTAACCTAGTTAAGCCTTTAAATGTCACTTTAAGCTGTTTAGAAGTGTCTTGAACAATATCTAGTCAAATATTATTTACTGTCATCATGGCAAAGATAAAATAAATCAGTTATTAAAAATGAGTTCTTAAAACTATTATTTTTAGAAATGTGTTGAAAAAATCTTCTCTCCGTTAAACAGAAGTTGGGGGAAAAAAATAAACAGGGGGGCTAATAATTCAGAGGGGTAATAATTCTGATTGCAACTGTAGATTTTGTTTATTAAAAGCAAACAATTTTGTGTTTAATAGTCATCTAATAGACTAAGAACAGCACAAAACTAGACTAGTCGTTAAATAGACAGATAAGCCAGACTATGTTTTTTCTGTTTATTTGATGACTAGTCTAGTTTTGGCCTACTCTTAGACGGCTATTACATTTTCACTGACAGCCCAAATCTAGCTTTGTTTTAGCCAATTGTTTAGACGTCTATTAAACATCTATTAGACATTTAAAAACAAAAAATGCTTGCTGGGTTTATTCATGCTGTTTTATGGCTCCTTAACTCTGTGTGCTCTTACATGTGACTTGTCATATAAAAAATATTGTTGGTTCCGTATAAACAGTTCATAAAAAAAAAAAAAAAATTACTTAAAAGAACCATTTTTTTACTTTTTTAAATTCTAAAATGTTCTTAATATCACAATATTAAAAATAAGTGTTCTGCAGCAATGCCAACTTTTAAAACCATTATTTAGTGTATTATTACACTAAATTAAATAAATTAACTCAATTATTCATTAAGTGTAATAAATTAGTTCTTTATTGCCATTGATGGTTCCATGAAGAACCTTTAACATCCATGGAATGTTTCCATTGCATAAAATATTTTATTTCAATATAAAAATAGAACTTTTAAATATATATTTGATTTTGTTTTAAACATTCTCAACAAAAAATGAGAACTATGAACTGAAAGATTCTTCTGCGGAACCAAACTACTATGACGTTGCTGTGAAATAAATTAATAAAAATATATAAACTTTTACAATCACTATTTAAGAGTATGTTTTTAAATAACCAGTGAAAAAAAACAACAATCTACAGAACTGTTACCGTATAAAGAGCTTTTTATACAATAGAAATATTCTTTTAAAAGTTCCATATTTGAACTATAATTTTTTTGTGGCACTTGTCTTAAAATAAAGGCTCCAACGATCCATTAAACAATAAAGGAACGATCCATTGATTCTTTCCATTGCATAAAAGGTTCTTTGTTGATGTAATACGCTTTTTAGATAATCAAAATAGCATTTTATTAAAAGAAAAGATTAAAAGAAAAGCTTCTTTAGGAACCAACTGGTTCTCAATGCCTTGAGTGTTTCTGCCACACTCCTTTGGAATCTTTATTTGTAAGTGTGTAGCACAAATATGTCACTTTGTGTTTGGCTTAGCTCTGTTTTATGGCTGACCCACTGTATGACTACAAACCACAAATCTTCTTTAATATAAATGTCTCCTGTATTGTCCAGCAGTGTGATCCCACAAGCTCCTCCAGGGTTCCTCACAAAGTGCTGGGGTTGAGTCTGGCTGTCATGCTGCTCATTGTTATCATTGCTCTCGGTGTTACTGCACATCTAGGGCTTCAGCACAAGACACAAGTAAGAGTCCAAGCATTAAATTAAGATTTTCCTCTTCAAATATTTAGCACTAAACCTGTTTTCCTGCTCAGTCTTCACTGCAGGTCTTCAGAATCCCTGATCACACAGGTGACCTGATCAGCCAGTCTACTGTGATCGACAAGAATAACAATGTAGTGACCTATTCTGTGACTTCTCATGTCAACCACAGCTCCACAGTCATTTTTGACCTGAGACATGTAAGACCCTTTTCTTTCTCCGCAGATTAAGTTTTTTTTTCCCCTCTAAAGCTCAGTTACATTTTGATATCTGGCTTCCTCAGGGCTTGGTTTGCTATAAACCTGACAACCAGGACAGCTGCTTTCTTCGCCGGATGGAGAGTTGGGACTATGAGAACATGCACTCTCAACTGAACGAGTCTGAACAGCAGGTAAAAAGACTTCAGCTTGTTGAGTTTGCCGTAACTGTGCTTTAGTATTGATGGTTTGTGGTATTTTGTTGTGTTTGTTGTAATACGTTAATTTAGCAAGTTATTGTCAAAATTGAAAATGACTTTTTAAATTGTATAAATAATTTCCTCTCCAATTAAATATTGTAAAAAGGGCTGTGATTTTAATGGTAAAAATCTGTAACATGGTTAACAAAACATTTCCTTCATATATGTGGTAATTACCTGTTTATTGACTTTCCCAGAATTACTTGCATAACACTCTTTATCATTTTATTTGTTCACACACTGTTCCGTATTATATTTCCTCAGTTGGTATATTAGAGTTTTAAGTTATATCCAATTTTGGACTCATTGTGTTAACTTTAGTTTTGTGTCACCAGGATGATATTGGCTTGGTTTTTGTCTGTGTTAACAAAGGTAAAATGTGTAGATGTTAACACATTAAAACAGTGTATTAACACTATATATTAATGAAATACAGTAATGGTTTGTACCACATTTTATTGTAAAACTGACAACCACAGCTGCAATTTTTACTGTAGGTTTTACAGTACTATATATATATAAATTTTTCATTTTACAGTGTAAAACTGATTTATTTTATCTTTATCATGATGACAGTAAATAATTTTTGACTAGATTTTTTTCAAGACACTTCAATACAGCTTAAAGTGACATTTAGTGACAAAGACTTAACAAGGTTAATTAGGTAAACTTGGCAGGTTAGGGTAATTAGGCAAGTTATTGTATAACGATGGTTTGTTCTGTAGACTATCAAAAAAATACAGCTTAAAGGGTAATAGTTTTGATCTTAAAATGTTTTTCTTTTTTTTTTTATTAAGAACTGCTTTAATTCAAGCCGAAATAAAACAAATAAGACTTTCTCCAGAAGAAAAAATATTATCAGGCATACTGTGAAAATGTCCTTGCTCTGTTAAACATAATCTGAAATACTTAAAAAAAATAATAATAATAATAATAATTCAAAGGGGGGCTAATACTGTAATTCTGAATTCAACTGTATGCATGTACTACTGTTTAAAAGTTTAGGGTCAGAGAGATTTACTTTAATATGGTCAGAAGGTTTTTCAGAGAGAGAATTAATTTCTTTTAGGTCTAATCTAACAATGTCAAAATAATAGCCCTCTGTATCTAGTCAAAAAGCGATGGACCCAAGAAAAGCCAGAAATGACTAAATGTGTTTACCCCAAAGATATTGTGCAATACTGTCTTCAATTTCGATACAACACTCATTTCTTGAGCCTCAAATCATATTTGAATGACTTCTGAGGGTCATGTGACATTGGTGCAATGGCTGCTGAAAATTTAGCAGTGCCATCACAGATAAAACATTTCAAATTTCCATTTTTTTACCACTATAATGATCATGTCAAATGTTAATCCTATTTTTCTATTTAAATGGATTGTGTTCTTTAAGAAAGAACTGGCTATTTTTTAATTCAAGTCCCAACACATTGGGTCAAAAATGGAAAAACCTTTTTTTAATTCAACTTAAATGATACTTCTTAACCTAATGGATGGATTTGTCCATGGATTTGACCCAACGTTGGGTTATAACAACCTTAAAGCTAAACTTAAAGCTGTAGGGCAAATTGACTGACACTTGAACGCAGCACCACCTCAGTGCTCCCATGTAGATTAGAGAGCTCTTTTGGCTGCTTTCTCCTCCACAACTCCAGAAAGGGAGTAATGGAGCGGACCAGCTCAGGAGAGCCCGAATTCCACAGACCACCTGATCCACCTCTGCTGGATCGCCTTACAGGATGGGACCACAGGGTGCACAATGGCCACTCTGTTGGCTTTTTCCACTTATAAGTCACTATTGGAAAGACAGAGCTTTCTTCCGCAAACAGAGCAGAGACCTGCGCTGGACACACTTCTCTCAGCACTTAACAAGCTGATTCATGCGCTGGGTTATGATCTGTGCTGGACGGGATGGCTTGTTGAACCGATAAGTATCACTGACCACTTAAAATCTTGGTCTCGGTTGAGATTTTTGCATCATTGCGTCTGATTAAAGCCATTAGAGCAAACTTTTGGGAAACCCAATCTGTGGTCAATAGCCTTTTGAACACGATTTCCAATTTTTCGGTGCACAATGAGCTATTGAGAAGTATAAACTGCTTGTTGCAGGCTCGCTCAAGCATTGCTGCGCTTTAGCAAGTGTCTATCTGATCTCTCAGAGGAGTAAGTGGTGTAATTACAAATGCCTTTTGTACTTGAGGAAACACTTAAAACCCCTCAAGACACAATTATACGTTGGTGAGTTATACAGTGTATGCGTTCACACAGGAATAATATGGCTGGAGTGTATCACGCCATCAGAGGATAATTTACCAGGAATGATATACACTGAGATATGTGATGACTCTCACAGGTCCGTCAGGTCTGGGTGGTGGGAAATCAGACTGAAAAACACACAGAGTTTTTGGGAGTGATGCCTGGGAGTCGTGTCGAAGCTTTGAGTCTTCAAGAACCTCTTCAGTCGCTCTGTCAGCAGGCCTCTGTCTACTGGACTAGAAGAACTGATGGTAAGATTATGGCAGATGAGTCATTGGTTCTTTCTGTAATATGTAAACGCATTCATACCATACCATTCACAGGTCTGGGAGCAGTACAGATTTTACATGTTCAGTGGTACTCAAAATTGAGAATTTATGAATGCTTGATTTGTCCATAAATAATGTAATCTTTATCATTTTGAAGGTAATGTAGTTCAGAGTTTCTGCAGGTTTTACCAAGTTAAATTTAAGACTTTAAGACATTTTTAAGACCATAATGAATGAAATTTTAGACCCATAAAGGGCTAAAGGCCAAGGAATTTTTCAAATGGCCCGGATAGAAAAGATTTTTATTTGCCCTATGAAAAAATATATAATTTAATATATTTAATAATACAATGATACATTAATTAATAAATATTTTAAATATTGTGTAAAAACAAGCAAGCTCTTCTTGTATCCATACACTTTTTTTCCAACATGAACTTTCTTTAAAATAATAAAAAATACAATTTAAAAAATGAACAAATGTTTTAAGTTTTAAATCTATAATAAACTAAATATATGCACAACAATCGGTGTCCTCAGCAGTAAATACATGGAGCACTTTTAAACAAGTGTTATTGTAAGAGGAAAATAATTAAACCATTATGATAGAGTTAAAAATTACATTTTTAATAAAAAAACTTTGTTTTTAAGTTTTATTGAGATGCATTATTATTAAAAATGATTTAAGACCTACAACATAACATTTCAGTAAATTTAAGACTTTTTAAGGCCTAAAATGTTGATTTTGGGATTTAAGAAATTTTAAGACTTTTTAAGACCCCGCAGAAACCCTGGTAGTTGCCTACACTGTGTAGAACAGTGTTTTACAAAATAACTAAGGCACTTCAATAAAAAAAATAATAATATTTTGGAGATCAAATGTGATTAAAAATAGAGAACAGAAAAATAACTAACATTTCTGAAGGTTACAGCTCAAAAATGAATAGGAAGTTAACAAGCACTTCAGCAGATCTGCTGCCACAGGACATCACTAGTCTCTCACGTCATCACTTGATCTGCTCTTCTTCAGTCTCTTCCACAATTCATCAACTGTAGTGTTTCTTAGCCATAACTTTGTCTTCAAGGATTTTCCACTAATTTTCAATCAGGTTTAATCAGGACTCTTGGCTGGCCATTTCATTATTTCAGTGTTCAAGGAAACTGCTTTACTCGTTTTGTTGTGTGACGATTTTTGGTTCCGACATTGCCTAGTTTATGACACACAGTGTTTCTTATTGGACCATACAAATAAGGTTTCATTTCATCTGTACAGTGCAGTCCAGCTTTTCGATATTTTCTGCTGATGAAGGTTTGGTCTCTGCAGAGGCTTGCAGTCCAGATTCTCCTAAACGCTGTCTTAAATTGATATTCAGTCTGTCCAATGAGATTCTCTACATTATATTGTCCTCTTGTCTTGTGCATTTGTCTTTTGTAGTTGAACAGTCTTTTTAGGGGGCTTGAATGAATTAGTGACATTGCAAAGAAACAATATTATAGAAATTTAGATTTGGGATGACCAACTTTTCTTAAAATCTGAAAGTGTCACTTTGGCCTTCATCTGGAGAACCTGCTGTCAGAGGGTTTCAGTTATTTTAGAACTGGCAGTTAAATCGATTTAGTCATATAATTTAAAATATTACCACCAAATTAACATCAATGGGAGAAATATGAAAGTATTCTCTTTCGAATATGTGCAACTCATGAATCATTCTTTAAAAACTGCTTTTTTGTAAGGTTAATTTTAAATTTTTTTATTTATTTTTAAATTTAAATTTTACACTTTTCTATGAGTATAAAACGTTGTTTGCGAATTTGATGTTTGGTGAAGAATTTATCAATAATAAACCTCAAATATATTACTCCTCTTAGTAAAATATTGTAAATAAAACACTGAACTAATTAATTTTGGTGATGTAAATATCCAGAAGACATTGCGTAAGAAGCCAAGAACATGCTGAGTTGCTCTTTAAAGAGCACAGTGTGACAGAAACCCAATCCAGTCGTCCAGTGATGGAGTTGTGACCTTTTTTAGAGCCAGCAGAGCATGAACGAGGAACAGGACGAATGTCATCGGCACATCCATAGAGAAATAAGAATCTTAAGATTTCTCTCCTTTCTCCCTGAAGGTCCCGGAAAACAAAGACTTATTTACTTCTGCATCGACATCTGCTTCCCCAGCAACATTTGCGTTTCTGTGTGTTTCTACTACTTGCCAGAGTGACATTCAAGCGACGGTGTTTCAACACACGCCAGAGAAACAAACAACTGCGCTGACTTCAATGAGAGCAACTGGAGAGGCTACACAAATGCCATACATAATGCCAATCTGGCAACGCAGGCGAAACCATCATGTCACGTTATCTGCTAAATCCTTATCTTCATCCTCTCTTGTATTTAGCCCCATTTTTACAGTGATGTTTGAACATGCCTTGGCGCAAAGACTCGTACCTCTTGTAACCTGATGCAGATGAGTAATGGAAAAAAGGCTGGTCAACAATAAAGCTCCATTGTGTTCAGTCTGTTGTATATTCAGTTTTTAATTCAAGAATTAAATAATCTTTTTGATGTCTGAATAAGAATCACTATTGTAATGTTGATAATGTTAATAACTTGTGGGTGAGTATAAATGAAGTACACTACATGTATGCTAATACAAGGGACTATAATATAAGGATTTAAAATATGACAATATTGCAACAAATACATATGAATGTAATCCATTTTTATAGGGAGATTTCATCTAAAAATGAAAATCTGCTGCTAATTTACTCAACCTTAGGCCGAAATTTGTAGCTGAAATTGTCAATCTTAGTGAAAATGGTAATTTGTAAAATGCATATAAACAGCTACCCACATTTTAAATCTAAAAATAGACCCCCTCCTCCTCACCCCCCACAAAATAGATACCAATTTCTACTGACAATACAGTGAGGTCTTATGAAGTGAAAAATCAATGTTCATCAGGAGCCATTGTTGGTTATAAGTTTGTTTTGCCAGTTTTTTTACTATAAAAGTGTCGGTCACAGACTTGCATTTATAAATGTAGCAAGCACCACGATAAAAAAATATCTTTAATGCTCTACTGAAGACACAAGAACTGTCACCTGGATGGCCTGTGGGTGAGTAAATTAACAGCAAATTTAATCTTCAAGTAAATTATCCCATTATACCACGATTAAGGGTTGTTGTTTGTGTTTTAATAGCATCAGCTATAATGTAAAATTGTTTCACATACTATCCAAGCACACTGTCATTGAAGGCCAAACACACAACGGCCTTCTGATGGCCGCTGTACTCCCGCTTGATCTCTCCGGTCTCCACACACCACAGTCGGGCAAGGTTATCAGAGGAGGCTGAAAATCAGATGAAATATACAACGGTCAACACATCAACAGGAATTCACTCCATGATTTTTTTGTGTGAAGGGCACGCTAATTCACACAGTAGTTCCTAGTTACAGGACTTTGTAAAAAATTCATATCATAATTGCTGAATTACATAAAAAAAATAAATTAAATAAAAAAAAAAGTACAATAAAAAAATGCAGCTCCATAGAATATGTAGTCAAGCTAAGATGATAACGTTTGCTTCTGCTGTAAAGAAAATTGAGCTGTACTTGGGAAGTGATTATTTCTTTTTTTAGTTTGATAATATGAAGATAATTTATGGTCCACCGATTTTGATCCATCAGTATTGATGAAAGAGCATGCGCAGCCATTGGAACATAATTGTCTCAAGACATCTGGTCCCATTTACTTTCATTGACTTTAACCATTTTTAACTTGTTATGCAGCTTGATTCGGTTTATTTATATATAATTTTTATTTTCTTGTATTGTCATAAACACCAATAAACAAAATTACTGCCATTTGTTATTCCCACTCATTTCCCCATAGGCAAAGCAATCGGAAGTCCCAAAACATCTACATTGCAGAATAAGGTGAATATTCTGTATAGTGATATGTGATGGAAACATTTGTCTTATATAAATAAACTGTAGTTGAAATTCTTTGGGGTGGGTTTTCATGTATTAATATAACAAACACTGCACGCACTCTGTACATAAAAACACTAACCCATAATCCTTTAAGGGGAACTGGTTGAAATAAAGTGTTAAAGGAGGTTATTATAATAATTTTTAATAATATATATATATTGCAATCAATGTCAATGGACCATATCATTTATGATTCTTCACCCAATAAAAAGTTAACATAAACACACCATGAAACCTGATCCTAAAATGACCCAATTACAACTAATGTAAAGATCAAAATCTGCACTGGGTGAGTACACATGTGGTCAACTCACCACTGAACCAATGAGATCGCTGTGCTCACCTGTGACTATGTACTGTGAATCTCCAGAAAAGGCACAATCCCACATCCAGCCTCGGGATGTCTCTCCTGGGTTGTTACTCTTAATGCTCAACTCTGTCATCAGTGAGAAGTTTGAGGTTCTCCAAATTTTACAGGTCTGGTCAGCAGAGCATGTGGCCAGCAATCTAGTACAAAGTGGGAACAGTTCTGTATTGCTTTATTACGTTTTTTTTAAACAAAACTGTAAACTGTGTGAAGTATTTTAAAGGGGACACGGACAGAGAAATTAAAATTCACTTGATCTTTTGACATTTAAGAAGAGGCTGTACTAGGAAAACATAATGAAAGCCAAACAATGTGCCAAAATGACAGTTTGGAGCCATCTCATAATGTAATAATGTAACATGCAGACATAGGTCTATAACACAGTTAGGGGAGAATTACAGTTTTTGCATTGTCTCCCTTCTGATCTCATCATTAGGATAGAGTCTATCTACTTTATTCTAAATCAAGTTCCATGCTGTCAATAAAAACTTTGTTCAATTAATTTTATCCTGAATTGGTTTTCTGGATATTTAGAGAGATTGTAAAACTATGCTGTGTAGACCAGGGGTTTTCAATCTGTGGGGGGCCAGCACCTATAAAGGGGGCACAGGAATTTGAGGCATGCACTCAAGTAAATTATGATGACGATTTTTATGTGTTCACTAGAGTGAATCTGAGTGAATCTAGCTAGTTCCACAGCTAACTATCAGGCACCTGTAGAGTTATTGCGTTCAAATAAAATATATAGAACATTTTGATGGATGTAAACAATAATAATGGTCCTAACATATTTCCTGTTATATATTTTTAATTTCCATAGTTTCAGAGAATCCAAAAAGGTTCACAAATTGAGGAATAATGTTATGAAAGGTGTTTTAACATTATGATATGATGGAATTGTCTCTGGTGACACTCATGAAATAGTTTGACAACAACCAGGAGATGTTCATGGGCCAATGACATCATCACCTTGAAATGGTCAAAACAAATAAAATGGACCGGCTGCTTTTTAAAATGAATGACGGTGAATGAAAGTAAAACTGGTGAGCCGTGTGACAAAAAAGTGCCCTTCTAAATCAAATCAGCAGGATTCACCTTCTTTGAAGACACTTCTGACTATGTTTACGTGGACAACAGTAATGTAGTTATTTGCCTTAATCTGAATAAGACAATAATATAAAAAAGATGTTTACGTGAAGTGCTTTTTGAATGTTGCGTCACCAGGCTATCCAAGTTTCCTGTAGAGTTTCATCTTAAATTTTTTTACTTTAACTGCAGTTCGGCAGTTTCACTTTTACTCATGAACATTTCATTCATGCCCCCGTGACAAACTGGGGTACTGGACGCGATTATGGAGTAAGGCATGGTGGAAGAGTGTTGTCTGAATGGAATTTAATACAGCACGCTGAATGGAAAATAAGTGTGGTGTATTTATAAACTAATTTCGAGAGGATCATGTGCTTATGATTTAACACAGCTGGTACCACATTAGCTATATATATTTGCGCCAATAAGATGCATACCAAAACACTATAAATTACCAGAGCTTTCTACTCCAGTCATCTTCGTCTTGAAGAATCCCCTCCTTCCACCCCTACTTCTTCCCTTCTCTGATAGGGCGGCATGGTGGCATAGTGGGTAGCACTGTTGCCTCACAGCAAGAACGCCTGCTGGTTTGGCCCCCTCCGAGCAGGTCGAAACTTCCGCATTTCACGGTTTGCATGTCTGCAGCCCTTTACGGAGCCGTGTCATGTCGCAAAATGCGGTGAAAAGTCCTACATGACGATAACAGATTGATTGCAGGTGTCTACTTCAATAATGCCCCTAATATATGCATACTCCACATGTCTTAATTCCATTTCGGCTTAGTTCAATTATGACTTTAGTCGGATTAAGGTAATCAAAAAAACAAAACAAAACGCTGTTTACAAGGTAGACTCTTAATTAGAGTATAGTTTTAATCGGATTAAAGTATTGGCATCCACGTAAACGTACTCAATGTTTGACAGTTGACATTGTTAGGGCTGTGAAATTGGACAAACTTGGGGGGCGTGTGTCCTAAAAGGTTGAAAACCCTTGGTGTAGACAATATTGGATTTAACAGTAATTCAACTGTTGTCAGTTATTACAGATAGTTCCACATGTACTGATTATTTATGCATTTTTTGCTAACAAGCCAATTCATGAAGGATGTAGGCTGTCAAACATACATTTAAAAGTGTGTAACGGTAGACACACAGAAAGAATTCTTTTTCTTTGTATTGTGTGTTGCAAATATGCAATACAATTTCCTTCTAATGAGAGAGGTCAAAACATCAAAGAAAATAAATGATGCTGTTTTTTGATGTACAACTCTACAGTATAAGTGGACCTCAGAAAAAAGTATGAAATAAATGAAGGCATTTCTGTTCCTTTTTCACAGTTCTCTCATTGTCCTTAATGTATTGCATGACACTTACGTGGAGTCTGGGCTGAATTTGCAGCGTAATGAGTAGCGTTTGTGAGCCGGGATCTTGGTCTTAGGTATGAGTTGCGTCACTTCATCCCCCATTCCTCCAGCCAAATTCCACACATAACAGTTGCCCTACAGAAAGAAAAATAACCAAATTTGAACAATGTTAACAACATTCAGATGTGGTCATGGAAGCTCGCGGATGGAGGCTTTACACTAAAAGAACAATGTGGGTAATTTCTTGTGTCACATGGCATGCCTGAACATCTACAAGAACCAAAGAGGTTTATTCTTGTGTGACAAACAGGGGTCCATTCTTCTGCATGTGCTTATGTTTGTTGTAAGGACAGATCTCTCGATCCTTGAAATCATGATCAGCAATGCAGCAACAGACATCCAGATGACTGGCTAAAGCCGTCATCTGGATAATATTCATTTATTAGCCATTTGAGCAAAACGACAAAATCCATAGTAAATTAAACGGTTTGATAAATATAATATGCAAGAACTTTCCACATTTGTTGTGGGCTATTTGTGCGGGCTTTTCACTATCATGTGCTGAGAATTTTGCAATATATTTACTTTTACTTTTAAAGGTCATTTTCTTTCATAGTATTCAAGTTTCTTCATAAAGCATAACTGGCTATTTAAATCAAATTTGCATCATATTACTTACATATTAGCTCTCAATGTGTGTATGATTCTTTAACCTATACGATTATTATTTAGCAAAAAAATAAATAAATATCGGCCATGTTTTTATCATACACTCATGATTTTAGATTTTGTACTAAACTGAGATGCTGGGCGCATGCTGAAAATATCAGCAGTTGGTACATAATTTCAGTATCGCCTTCACTTGACTCAATCTAATCCTGTTTACATGAAATAAGCCTGCTCCTGAGCAGGTTTGTGCTACCAGACCTGTTGCTATAAAAACAATTCCTGGATGACTTTTGAACAACAAAACTCTCCTGGATCATGCCAAATCAACAATAATCAAATTCAGTTCGCATATGAAGCACAGACTACAGGTAAGGTTGGACTTCTGTTTATATTCTCTGATCAATGTTTGCATGTATAAGAAAGCCTAAATTCAATTATTTCATCATATAAACCAACTGTGTCTTTTCAGAAGTATTGGATTAAACCACTTGACTTATATGGATTTTTACATCTCTTCAATATTTTCAAGTGTAACAACTTTTAGCAGAAGGATAGAAATCTTTAAGATTTTATTTTAAAATATCTTAATTTGTGTTTCTAAAATGAACAAATGTATTATAAGTTTTGAAAAACATGTGAGTTGAGGTAAATGAACACATTCATTAGCAGAGTGTCATACTGAAAGTTTACTGACCGAGCTGTTGACTGCCGCCATATAACTGGCATCAGGATCAATATGGACTGAATTAATGGAGACATCTGGCTCCGGGATGAGTTGTTCATTGTGGTCAGTTTTCAAATCCCAGATATGGATAACACCACTTTGGTCCCCAACAATTAATTCGGCCTAAAACCGAAACATTTAAAGAAATTGTGATTGGCTTGCTGATGAGAATTTTATGAAATGTAAATAATGAAATGTTTTTACTGACCTGATTGGGATGAAGACACACACAATTAATAGGTGCATTGACTTGAAATATTCTTTGGCACTGAAGGTTCCGGGACCTAAATGGAAACAGTACTTGAGAAAAATATCTACTGCATGCACTATTTAATCTATTTTCGTTAAGCAAACAGAACTCAGTACCTCAGGTCCCAGATGCGAGCCATGCAGTCTTCTCCCCCCGTGTACATCCACCGACCATCCTCATGAAAGCCCACTGACGTGATGTTCTTGCTGACTCCATCATAATTGATCACAGGGTTTGGATTGTTTGAATTGAGGTCATACATGCGAATGTGTTGATAACCTGAAATTAAGAAAAGGTTTAGAAATAAAAAATAAAGGTTTACCAATTGCAAAATTGATTTATTTCTATAGCACCCTTCCAAAGCAACCGTCACAAGTGTTTTATAATAAAACTGGAAGATAAACAATAAAAATATTCATATGAAAATCATTTATTAGACGTTAGAAGTAATGATTATTCAGAACTTACCAGCAGCAGCAATCATGCTTCTATCAGGTGTTACTTCAAGAGAATTGACTTGCTGGTGTTTTTAGTTAAGCATCTTTTCTGCAATTGATTAAACACGCATTCTTTCTAGAAAAAAATGTGTCCAAGCAGACACTTTTGCATGTAGAGTCCGAATAAAAGTCTTTAAAGCAATAGCATCTATTTCATAGTGTGCATACTGTACTTCTGCATCTCCACTGTGCCATTTTACATACACGGCCATCTATTACTTATTGTAGTACATGAGAAATTCCAGTATTATTGATGTGACATTTGCAGTAAAAACTCAAAACAAATTCACAGAGAAAGTATATGTTAAGATTATATTGACACAGAGTTATGGGATCAGAAAAAATTATTAATCCATAAACATTATTTAGATTTTAAATGAGGAAAATAAACATGCTTTGTACTTTTTTTGGTACTTTGTAGAAATTCAGTGAATTAAACTGCACAACCAAAAATAAATAATGACAATTAAAAGGATAAGAGTTGGTTCACTATATAACAAACATGATGGATTTTACATTTTTGCATTGATGAGGAAAAAGCTTTGTTATGAAACCGGTACTTGTGTGACTTTTTTAAAAATCAGATATAACTGCTAAAAAACATTGACAGAGACATTTGAGTATATTTACAGTACTGTAAAATACAAGCATTCTCTCTCTCTCTCTCACACACACACACACACACACACAAACTTAAAGGGTTTTGCTATTTTGTTGAAAACCTATTTTTATGGCAAGATTGACATTTGCATGGAATTGCTCATTTACAAATAAAATGATAGCTTCAGTAATAATACATTATCTTTAAGACTTTAAGTACACAACAGGTAATAATAAAGAAGACTTGATCCTGTTAAAGGGGTAAGGGTCATGACTGGGCATCTGTGAGGTGAAGGATACAGAGTCCTGGTGCTGGACAGTTCTCGTGCAGATTCCGCTGTGGGCCTGCCAAAATCTGACGGTGTGGTCATAACCAGCGGTGGCGAGAATCACCGGGTCACTGCCGACGGTGCCTTGATTCACATTCATGATCTGCTAAAGATACCTGCGCCAAATGGTTCGTTTTTAGCTCTACTTGTTCATAATTTCACGAATGTACCTCAATGCACTTTTACATAGAATTTTTTGTACGTTAGCTTATTTATTTATATTTTGCAGGAAGATTAAACTGTGGTTGCACAGAAAAAAATAAACACTTGTTACAGTTAGTGTATACATTAATTTTCAGCGTGGTAAAATACTGTCTAAAAATAAATATGGAGAGGCAGGATTTAATGATTTAACGTGATTCTTACCTGAGCGAGACGAATGCACTAAAAACCCAGTTAGGTATATGTAAACCTATAATCTTAAAAGCGAAAACGACATTATTTACATGTATGTCAAACCAAGCAGTGCTTCTTCCAAAACCGTCCCCCTAGAAACAACTCTTAAACCAAAAGTTCCGCAGTTCAGAAAATGTTTTATTATTTTTTTTACATTTATTTAATTGGTTACACCAGTTTAACTGTACCAAAATAAACATAAGTACATTAAGTTAATTAATTTAACTATACCACAAATAACAGTGTAAGGTAAAGGAGGACAATGGAACCAAATGTGAAAACTCTTAGCCAATAATATAATTTTTTTTTTCAACGAATAAATCAATTCTGCACGTTTACAATCGATTTGATCTCATATGAGGAACTGTTTTGTGCTGTTTGGTTGCTGATGCAAAACATCAAACCACAAATGAGGCAAGGTTTTGCTTCACTTCAACAGGGTCAGCGAGTCCGCATGACAAGATGTCTGCTCTCATTCCACTTCTCCTTCTGGGAGATGGAAGAACCTGTGATTTTAAAGAATGACGAATTACATCCTTACATGATCAACATTCAAAACAAATAACTAATGACAAACATGTAAAACCTTCAGATATATTTTGCATCTCTCCAGAAGAAACTTCCACTGCAGGCTTGTCCGCTGAGATTCCGACAGACACAGAAACTCTTCTGTCTGTCAAGATGATATTACTTTACTGCACAGTACATACAGACATTAGAATTTAATTATGTATTATTAGAGATAGTTAGGCTATTGGCATCACAGTGGCTCAGTGGTTAGCACTGTCGCCTCACAACAAGAACATTGCTGGTTCGAGTCCTGGCTGGGTCAGTTGGCATTTCTGTGTGGAGTTTGCATGTTCTCCCCGTGTTAGCGTGGGTTTCCTCTGGGTGCTCCAGTTTCTCCTACAGTCCAAAGACATGTGCTAAAAGTGAATTAAATAAACTAAACTGGCCGTAGTGTATGTGTGTGAATGAGTGTGTATGGATGTTTTCAAGTACTGAGTTTTAGCTGGAAGGGCATCCGCTGCGTAAAACATGTGCTGGATGAGTTGGCGGTTCACTCCGCTGTGGCGACCCCTGATCAATAAAGGCACTAAGCCATAGGAAAATGAAAGAATGAGTTAGGCCATTTAACCCTAATAATGCATTAAGTTCTTTCGTTTGATCTTCAAGATATACCTAACATTTTCTAAAAATGTTTTTAGTAATAAAACTTTACAGAACTTTAAAACCACAAAAATAAACATTGTTTTGTAAGGCATTATGAATTATGTATTTTTTACAAAAATGTAAATGTAAACTTTACAATTAAAAGATGTATTTTTAAATGTAAGTTTTATGTTTGGGCCATTTTGGTTCTGTGTATTAATAAAGAAAATGTAGAGGCCAAAAATATTTGTAAAACTATCTATATTAATCTGAAACTTCATATGAGCAAAATTAGTTTATTTGTTTAAAACTTGCTAGAGTAGTGTTTTGTTAGAAATCAATATGTACCTTTAATAAAATTGACTTTTTTAATATTCATTCATTCGCCACAGTGTCGCCACAGCGGAATGTACCGCCAACTTATCCAGTATATGTTTTATGCAGCAAATGCCCTTCCAGCCGCAACCCAGTACTGGGAAACACCCATACACACTCATTCACACACATACACTCACATACACTACAGCCAATTTAGCTTATTCAGTTTACCTATAGACCATTTTGAGGGATGTAAACAAAAACAATTGTCCTAACATATTTCCTGTTTTATATTTTTAATTTCTATAGCTTCTGAGAACCCAAAAAGACCCACATATTGATAAATAATGTGATGATAGCTGTTTTAACATTGAATTGCCTCATGTTACAGTTATAAAATATTTAATAACAAGCAGGAAATGTTCATGGGCCAATGACATCACCACATTGAAATGGTCTTTAGAGCATGTCCTTGGACTGTTGGGGAAACCGGAACACCCGGAGGAAACCCACACGAACACGGGAAAAACATGCAAACTCCACACAGAAATGCCAACTGGCCCAGCCGGGACTCAAACCAGCGACCTTCTTGCTGTGAGGCGACAGTGCTACCCACTGAGCCACCGTGCCACCCTTTTTAATAACCATGAGTTATACATTTTAGGGAATTTAATTAAATTCCATCCAAAACTATGAATTAATACTGATAATTACCAGAATCTATATTTTTTATATTCATTATATAAGAATATTTTCTTATATTTATTCTTAATTTCCTACAATGACAAAATCAAATAACATTTAGTGTAGTTCATGAGCAAGGTTTTACTAATAATTTATATTTTAATGAACAAAAAGGAGTAAAGAGTAATAAGATAAAATCAGTAATACTCAACAATTGAAACAATTCTACATTCACTCATTAATGAGATGAGATATGGAGCTATTAGGTTGAAAAATATTAGTTTATGAATGTGTTTTAAAACTTAAAGTTTCTTCAACTGGACCCAGAATACAAGTTTAGTATACAGATTTTAAATGTATTATGAGATTTGAATGCTTTTTTTCTTCACCAGCATTAATATAAGCATTAGATGTGCTCACTTTACAGCCCAGGGTTTTCTCAGCCACCGTGCCCACAAGGTTGCATGACTGCAAAGTGCCAGTGTGGTCACTGATGTCCACCAGCACATCAAAGCATTCATTAGCCTGGAGCTCTTGTCCTTGATTTGGACATATGTCACTGGAACACGTCCAACTCTCCTCATTGATTCGAAATTTGCATCTGACACTAGTGGAGAAATTATACAGTAAAAGCAAAAGAACTGTAATAGCTAGGGCTGTGCAATATAAGAATATATAAATATTGTATGGATTAAATAAAAAGTATATTTTTTCATTTATTTTGTGGTGTGGAGTCAGTACTTACGCACTATTAATTAATTGAATTTACAGAAAAGGTACATATATTGTGATATACAGTAGTCAACATTTGAAGTGGTTTAAAATAGTTTGTAAAAGTTTAAAATATAAAGTAAAAAGAATTTTTAAAAAAGTATAAAGAATTTTCATAAATGTTTTATATCCACTTTAAATGTTGACTACTATATTTATCAGGACACGTGATGACGAATATGGTGACATGAGATTTTGTATTTCACAAAACTGTAAAAGCGTTCTCACCATCTCTTGCTTATGATTTTGGAGGGAGAGGAACCCAGATCAAAACAGGTGATGAATCCATATGTGATGCAATGAATGGCATCTGCATTTTCTTGACTTCTGGCTTTAAGTTGGTTTACTGTCAGGACTTCTCTAATGGAATCCACTAAAGATAAAAAATGAACAGATCAAATTTTGCAGATACATTTGCATTCATTATTTCTTTATGAATACAAGATTAAAAAAATTCTTAAAAATTAGATTAAAAAAAGATAACAATTCTTTTTAGTTTTCATGGTAAAAGTTTGTTTGATGGTAACATAATTTACTACTTAAAACTCATTAGCCAAAAACTGAAATACTATTTAAATCATTATTAAAGACAGAGTAAACAACCAGTAATAAGTTGTTTTTCCTTTTGCTCTTGTGATAACACTTTTGACATTTTACAACATCATTTTCAGTCTTTTTCCAGTCATTTTCAGAGGAAAAATCAGTGAGGGAAATCAACATCATTTCCAGTATCCTATTTTTACAGGATAAACTTCACTGTTTAGTAATTAGTTTTGTTATGTTGTAGAATTAGGAAAAATTATGTAGGACACCCTTTTGTAAATAAATAAATCGATAACACTTTGCAATAAGGTTGTACTAGTTAATGATAGTTAATGCATTTACTTACATGAACAAACAATGAACAAAACATTTTTTACAGTATTTGTTCATATTAGTTAACATTAGTTAATGAAAATACTATTAATAATTAATATTTTTAATTTGGTAGTTCATGTTAACTAATGTTAAGAAGTCTTAATTAGGATTTTAATAAGATTTAGTAAATGGAAAATGGTATGATGAATGGTAAAACTATGATTAATGTACGCAGTACAAATGTTGTTCATTATTAGTTCATGTTAATAAATCCATTAACTAACGTTAACTAATAAAACCTTATTGTATAGTGTGACCAATAAATCAAATATTACTAAAGTATATTTTATTATTTTAATTATTTCAATATTTTAATAACACGATGGTGTAAAAATACACAGACTAATTAAACAACAAGAAATCATGATTATCAGTTATGTAAGAAAATCTTTTGCATTAAATATTATATTGTTTTAATCTATAAAATCTTGTGATCAATGACAATGAGTGACGAATTATTAAAATAACTGAAAATATAACCATTTGACAAAAAACAAACAAAAGCCTTTAGGTACCAAATATACCTGTGATTAAAGAATTGCCTATTTATTTGTATTAATTCATATTAATTTCAAATTACAATTGATTAAAGTCTAAATGAATATTTAGGGCTCTATTTTATCGATCTAGGCGCAAAGCCTGAAGTGCATGGTGCAAAATCATTAAGGGCATGTCCGAATCCGCATGGTCTAACAGTGTTGTGCTTATTCTCTTAATAAGTTATGGGTGTGTTTTGAGTCTCACCTCCCATTCCCTTTAAGAGTCAGTTGCATCGCGCCATGGCGCATTTGCTATTTAAATAGTGGACTTTGTAAGAGGAAAAACTGAAGGCTTCACTGGTGAGAAAACAGTTAAACAGACCATCTGCAGCGCGAGGATAAAGAACGAGCCTCCTCCGTTCGGCCTCTTTACTTTCGCTTTACTTTACTTTTACTCTTTACTTTACTCCTTTACTTTCGTGGATAAGGAAACAGTGTTGTACGCACTCCGCTGAAGACATATATTAGCCTACATATTTAATTTCAGTTGTTAAGCGCAAAGATTTGTTTCAAAACTATTTCTAAATTCAGTTCTAATTTCCAGCAAATGAACAATAATAAAATTTGTCATATCCAAACACGTATTATTACTATGCCCCATATGGTGACACATACGTCTCCAAAACCCGATATGTGGACAAATCTAAACCTGTTTTTATTAAAACAAATATAAATATGCATATAATAAATAATACTGCTAATAATAATATACAAATGCAAATTGTCATCAATCAACTGAAAAAAGCCCCCCGAGATGAAGAAGGCATGGAGGCAGTAGTTTTTATATTTATGTAGAACATTTTTAATCCTTTAATTTTTTTAATGTGTTAAGACATTTGTGTATTGCTGTACATCTTTAAGCAATGTGTAGGCGTTTTGGACTTGCATAGGCGCACAACCAACGCGCTTTGTGCTGGACTTTAGACCTGCTTTAAGTTGGTCAATGGCACAGTCTATTTCAGTTTTTCAAAATAGCAACTCACCAACAATGCGCCTTAACACACCTTTTTAGACCAGCACACCCATGAGTCCACAAAGTGGTGCAAATGGATTTGCTATTTAAGCAACATGATTAGGGAAAATTAGGGTTGCAATGGTTTGAAAATAGCAACAAATTACACCAAACACGTATTGCGCCGGGTGTATGATAGGGCCCGTAATCTGTTATTTTTTTAAATGGACCTGTGCCAGCACAAATATCTAATAACTTTTAAGTTAACATTAACTGGTAATTAAGAACAATCAAATTCAGCTGTTTCTTTGGTTAAAATGTTATTCAGGTATTGGTAAACAGTGGTGTCAAACTCATTTTCACTGAGGGCCACTTTAGCATTATGTCTTCCTTCAAAAGGCTGGTTATATCTGTAAGACTGTATAATTTTTATTACTGTTATTGTTAAATTTTTGCATTTTACATCATTCACACCACCTAGATTGTATTGACTGTGTATGTAATGTTATCTTATGCTTTCAAGGCCACATACATTTTATAAACACTGCCCTTGAATTTGACGTGTCAAAGGGTTAATACTCTATCAAATGTAAAGTTTATTGTGAGTCAACATTGTTTGTTGACAAACTGTATGGCAAAACATTCACAGAACTGCAGTACAGACCTGTCAAGATAACTTTTTTAGCCACAAATACTTACATAACCTACCAAACGCAGAAAAACAAAATAAACACATAGTTTTGGGCACTTGTGATCCATATACAACCCCTTCTGCAGCATTTCAGTTACTAAATTCTTTACATGAAAAATGTAAGACATCACATGAAAACTAAGAACGCAATTTTAATGTAAAGTGTGAACATTATGGGCTATACAGTACATACTGTACTGTTAATATAGTTGTTATATGTAGATAAATACATCATAGATAAATACATCACATAACTTACACTGCACATCATCACCAGAGAGGAAGTCTTGGTCATCCAGTTCTCCAGATTGTAACAGTTCCCTGACAAATGTATACAGCTGATTTGCTTCTGCTGTATCTATAAGTAATCAACAAGAATTTCAAGATTTTATTGTTAAAGTATTAAACACATCTTTACTTTAACATATCACATCTTTACCAGGGTTGACGGTGATGATTGTTTTGGAGATCGCTGTTGCCACCATACTTTTGCGAAAACTGTCAAAGGTGATACGAGCATCTGCAATGAACAGCACTGAGAGAAAATAAATACAATCAATGTATTAATATGTATCACAAAGTGCTAATGAAAAAAAAATGTAATACCTTACAATAAGGTTCCATTAATTAATATTATTTTACTAACATGAACTAAACTTAAACAATACTTCTACAGCATAATTAAAGGATTAGTTCACCTTAAAATAATTCGGTGTCCTTCCAAACGCCTGAGACCTTTGTTCATCTTCAGAACAGAAATTATATGCCATGTGACTTCAGTGGTTTGACTGTAATCGTACTAACACTTTATTGTGTATGCTAATAAAACTGTCAAAATGACTTTGTTCACCAATGTTTTCTATTTTTTGTCACGTTGTCAGGGTGCAAGCGTCATATAGCCTGTGATAAACCTCTGATCTGATGCGTCTGACAAAAGGACTTAAGTCCAACAAACAACATAGTCATTTTTATAGTTTTTTTGGTGCACAAAAGTGTTCTTGGAGCTTCGTATGATTACAGTTGAGCCACTAAAGTCACCTGAGATGTATTGAGAATGTTTTTGGTTTCTTTTCTGGTCTTTGAACGTCTCTGGACCATTGCTGTCTGTGGAGGAAGAGGGACCTCTTCTATTTTATCTAAAATATCTTAATTTTTATTCAGAAGAGGGACTAAGCTGAAAAGAAAATGAATAGATGAATGTATTCAGAAGATGAATGAATGTCTTAGGGGATTGGAATGACATACAGTGCTTAGCTTAATTGAGTACGCCCCATTTTGAAAATGAATATTTTTATCAATTTCTCAGTGAATATAGGCAATGTATTTTGGCGCATTTAAACAAAACAGATGTATTAAACAGATATATTTATTAAAATAATTTTTTAGTCACCAAACATTTTTACAAATTGAAAGATAATACAACTAAATTCAAGCAAAATATTGTCAAATATTACAACCTACAAAATTTAACTAATTTCGAAAAGCATTTTGCTTCTCTTGATTTTTCCTCTTCTTTAAATATTTTTCTATATCATATACATTTGAGTGTACTAGTTTTTGAACTGTTATCGGAAGTTATTTTGTTAGATAAGCTCCAGATTTGGCTTCAGTACTGACTAATCTAATGTATAAGCACAAATATAATACTGTATAGCTTCCTATTAACTTATATATGCTGAGAACTGTAAGTAATTAATCCTTTAATGTTAATTTCAACATTTACTAATGCATTATTAATATCCAAAGCAGTTTTGAATAGGTCAACAAAAGGGTTGACAACCTTGGGACAAATTTGGGAAATCCTAAAGGAGCTCTGCATTCCAAGGCTTAAATCTGTGGTTGACTTCAACTATGATGACCGTCAAGCCAAGAACCAATAGGAGCACCGCATCTAATGACGAATCTAATCAATCAGCTTCAACATCAAAACACCGAAGGGAAGAATTAAAACCGTTTTTTCTGGTTTGTTTGTAAAGGCATGTTGTGAGCAAAATAAACGCTACGGGTTGTTCATGTTTGCTGGAAGGTATTATTTCAGAACGCTGGTTACTGAGTAACAGATGGATGACTTCAAACTCCAGACGAGTTTTCTTGCATTTGTCTGTGTTTGGCAAAGCTTGATTGCTGTTCAGTCTGACATTATAACTACTGAGATCATACAGTGTGACATAAGGATCATGTTCGTGCTCTCAGACAAGCTATAATCATATAGGATTATTAAAAACTGCACCGTGTGAGCCAGGCTTAAGACAAGACAAAAACGGCAAGACATAGATGTCATTAGATATTAGTCACTACATTAGCATGCAATATTGTAGACAGAAAAAGACAAAACTAAAATGTAGTCAAAAAATAAAAAATAACTAATTAACACAGGCTGCACAATATATCATTTAAGCATTGATATCGCAATGTGTGTGTCTGCACTAGACACATTGCAGGATATGCAGTGTTAGTTTGGGATTATAATTGATCAGCACAACAATTAAGAATATATGAGATTTGTTGAGTCATAGTAAAGTATAACAATAACAGAGTGAAAGTTTATCAATTGCATTTGTTTTAAAGGCATTTCAATAAAGTTTAAAGCATTCAGGTACAAAAGAAGTACATTTGTAAGTTTAATGAGAACTTATTTTATTGAATTAATACAATGTACGACTATACAGTGTTACTTTACATTTCATTATTCAATAACATTCAGTAACATTTGTTAATTTAATACGAGTTAATAATAGCATTTTTATTAAGTAACATAAGATGAATACTGTACTAAATGTATGTATAATTGTTTGATCAGGTTGGAAAATTAAAGTTTAGTAAATCCTTATTGCTGGGATGCCCAAATTTTTCTTATGAAGGGCCATATACCAAACTTAATTGAGGCTAGTGGGTCGACGGTAATTATAGTTGCCATGGGTAATTTCCTAATTTATTTCAAAATAATTAAAATTATCTAGAAAACACTGCTTTATATTGACTAATACAGTATAATCTTTTTTTTAAATTCTCATGTTTTTACATTACAGTAAAAACAAAAACTTTGCTTTTTGTAGCTCAGCAATAAAACAAACAAACAAACAACGTCACATCAAATTAGAAATGACGATCTCTGATAAAGGTATTCACTCCAATCCTTCTCTCTCTCTTCTCATATGGGATGGCGGGTCAAATCAAAAGTTACAATGGGCCAACTTTGGCCCTCAAGCCCTACTTTGAGCATCTCTGCCTAATTGTGTTCTCACGTTAGCAAAAAAAACAAAACAGACAAATAAACATTATCATACCTGTTTCTCGTTGTGTCAGTGTTTGTACCAGATGAATATTCTCTTTATCCCAACTATATGAAAAAAGCAATCAAAATGTTAAGGTGATGTCATTGCTGCTGTTTTTGTTCGATTTTATGAAACTAAATCAAATTTTACTCACCAAACAAAAGGAAATGATCTCCCAGTGTCATCAAAGAGCTTTATTTCAATCCTCTGTCCTTTGCGGCCACCAGATTTTGTAAAGAATTTCTCCTCTCCAACCTATTTGACAAAATCTCAATCGGTGATAAAATTGCAGTAGGCCTAATTTTTATGGGGAATAAAGTCTAGTGGGAAATTAACTTATTTTGTGTTAATATCCCAGACATCATAGAGAAAGCCTGGTACCATAGTTGAAATCTAACCGATTGTACAGCTGCTAGGATGTTAATAACGTGTCCATCCAGACTTTGTCCATTTGCAGTAATGTCTCCCAATGAATAGAAATCTCTCGGGTCTTTGATTGGTATGTGAAATAGCGGAAGAATCCTGGCCTCTGTGTCTATATCTGAGCATATCCTAATGCTCGAGTGAGTCTCTGTAAGTAACAACCTGTAGGAACTGAGATAAAATAGGTATATATATCACAAATATAGAGTATGATGTATCTAAATCTGATGCTATTTAATTTTTTTTTTACCTAGGTGTTGAAGGGCAAAAACGTTCTTCTTTCTCATAGTCTTTGGTCACAACGAGTGGATTTTCAATTACAACTAAAACACAAGACGTTATTTTGGCTTACAGTGCCAATTGGATATACTTTATGTATTATCAGAAGTGTTTATTTGGAATTGACAACTAAAACAGCTGTCCTACAATCTCACCACAATCCCCAATCTGAAAGCGACAGCTCAGTGCTTGAATGTATTCCTCATTTCCCCATGCAGACACATTGATAAAATGTTCTGGTGAATCTTTGATGGTGAAGCTGAAAGTAAATCTTTCTGAGCCAACATCTAAAAACATTTTGAAACGGATTAAAAAGGGAAACTGAACTGAACAAAATTGAAAAATCTAAATAAACAAAATCAAACCAGAAGAAAAGAAGAGATAGAAATAAAATTAATAATGTTATGGTAACAAACTTTTTCGGTCAGGAAATCCTCTTGAATCAGTTTTTCCAATTATTACCCCAACCACCTTCTAAAAAAAAAGAGCCTTTTTTAAATATTAAATATAAAAAAAATATTAAATATAAAAAAATCAAATGCGATTTTAATACAATACATAATACTAATATGTGCACTAAAATAACACTCAAGAATGGTGTACGTATACTGACAAGTCTGTCTGTGTATATGTATATCTTATAAATGTGTTATGTGCATCTTATAAACACGTTTATATACTTAACTAGTCATATAAAAATGACAAAACTTATAATTTATCGAGTATACTTCAATGTGCAGGAATAATTTACCTCATAAACTAAAAATGGTCTTCAATGTTTTAACTAGTAATCTGTCACGATTATAACGTTAGCTGCAGTAATATACAAACAATAAAGTGGTTGTGTATGAAACGTACAGTAACGTACATTATACTAAAAAGTAGACTTATTTAAACTATAGCCAACTTAAACATTTTAAGGAATTGACTAATTATTCATTAAAAGTAGAATACCACCACAACAAGCCACATAATTCACGTTATGTCTTCAGCCATTTGCCTCAGCAGGTTCTCACCGAGTGTGTGATGTTTATGTTTAGGTCAGAAATTGGCACATAGCTTCCCATTGCAGCGTACGTCATTTTTATCTCTGAAACACAAGTGTAACAACAACAAAAATAAAAATAAATGACCACAAGACAAGAAGTTATATTATTAACACGCGCTGAATGGAATTGACTTAACGTTTTCAAAAAAGCTAGCGCTTACATTTCCTTTAAAACTGACGAGCAAACGCCGAAGAAATCACTGTTACGTTATGTAAATAAAGTTATTGTTACTTTATCTGTCACCCATATCTCACTAGAAAACAGTGAAATTACTTTTTATTTGTTTACCTTCAGATAACGAGATGGCAGTCTCCCTCGGCTCTTGCAAAACCAGAAACTACTGCTGAAGAGACAGGGCTCTAGCTGTAAATAAAATAATCTAGTGTTTTTCGCGGGCGTCGTCATTTTGGCGGTTCAAGGATAGAAGTCAGGTTTTTATTATTATTTTTTGGGCATAATTTGCTTTAAACCCATTTTACCCTGAAAATGGACATTTAAAGAACAGTATAAATTAAATATATAAGTTAAAAACTTTTTTGGCCTTTTCAGGAAAAGGGCTACTCAGGCCTGTAACCTGTAACCAAAGAACGAGGCTGAATCCAGCTTCTTATTCGCAGCTTCTTATTGACGCTATGCGGTCCACCTTAAAAACCGCGACGCTTCCGTTTTTCAGCTTCTTATTCGCGCTCAACTTAGGGACCGTGTTTATTTGTGTTCCTTTTTGAAAAACGAAAAATGCTAAATGAAACTGATATAAGACAGAAAACGGGCTGCAAGCATGAAATCTAAGTACATCATTGATTATTATTGACAGTGCCATCGTTTGAGTACAATATATTTCTGTTTTTTTTCAGAAATATTGTCCTTTATGAAGACTTCACCTGACCCACCTATGTATAGACAGTGCCTGCCTCTGCAAGGATTTTAGATACAAAATAATTCTTTTAAATTATTCAAGTTGTAAAAGTTACTGCATGTTTTATAGTGTACTGCATGTTTTTTAGTATTCTATACTACAATACTACAATTTGTATTAGACACCCACGCCTGTATATACAATTCTAGTTTTGTTAAACCTATTGTTTCAAAGAACAGACAATGCACTTTTTATACACATTTTTATATACCTTATACAAATGAATGTGAATTGAACTAAATGAGCTATTGCATAATTAATTACTGTACCGTGTTGTCTTTAATATTACACAACAGGCTAATAGTATATATATCATGCATCTGCATATGTATAAATATGTATAATTCTATACCATTGAAAAGACAGACCTTAAAAAATGTAAAAATACAGACATTTCAATAAATGCCCAGTTGGAGGTGCTATATGCCAAGTTTTTTGCATATTCATTTATTGTTTTACTTGTAACCTATATGTATTTGTGTGCCTACTAAATACTATATATGTGTGTACTATAAACTGTGTGTGTGTGTGTGTGTGTGTGTGTGTGTGTATTTTAACATTAAAAATGTTTAACACTAAAGACAGTAATATTATGTTTGTGTTATAAATTTATACAAAAGAAATATGCTAATACATAATGATTTAATAATAATGATTTAATAATAATTGTTATTATTATTATTATCATTAGTAGTAGTAGTAGTAGTAGTGAAATAAAAATATTTTACAATGAACTTATACATATGGTACTGATTACATGTAAATGCCAATTAATCTATATACCTTATGAAAATGTATAAATATGTACCTATTTATAAATATGTGTGTAAAATATGTCTTTTTCTCTCTCTCTCTCTACATATATATATATATATATATATATATATATATATATATATATATATATATATATATATATATATATATATATATATATATATATATACACACACACACACACAATAAAATACATTTTCTTGTGTCTCTGTTTATTTAAGTGTGTGTATATGTACTCATTCATTTTCTTTTCGGCTTATTCCCTTTATTAAACTTTGGTCGCCACAGCGGAATGAACCGCCAACTTCTCCAGCAGATGGTTTACGCATGGTTTACAATGCCCTTCCAACTGCAATCCATCTCTGGAAAAGATCCACAGTCATACACTATGGACAATTTAGCCTTCCCAATTTAGTTATACTGCATGTCTTTGGACTGTGGGGGAAACCGGAGGACCCAGAGGAAACGTGGGGAGAACAAGCAAACTCCACATAGAAAGGCCAACTAAATATATATATATATATATATATATATATATATATATATATATATATATATATATATATATATATATATATATATATATATATATATATATATATATAAAGACAAATTAACTATGAACATATACAAATTGACATGAATTTATCAGTACTACTACTACTACTACTACTACTACTAATAATAATAATAATAGTAATAATAACAATAATAAAAAATTATTATTATTTTTATTATTATTATAATTAATAAGCTTATTGTTGGTATTTTATTTAAAAAATAGATATTTTACTAAATGCTTATACATATTGTACTTGTCTATCACAGTAAAATAATACACAAATTAAACACCAGCATTTTCAGGCTAGGTACCACTAGTTAATTTTGACACAGCAGAACAGTTGTTCCAATGCACTCTTGGAACATTTGGTGGCGCTGTATCTCAGCGGTCATTGAGAGATAGTTGAAAATCTTATTTGGGTCTTGTAGACAATGTTCCCATCTATCAGCAAACCCAGAAAAAAAAAATCAATGTACTCTACCAATTTTATGTTATTGATCTCTGAACTTGCCATAAATTGCAAAACAGCAAGGCAAAAACAGTTATGTACCGTTGCACTTTGGGCACAATTGGTGGGGCTATATCTCTGTAGTCTTTAAGGGTGTGTTGAATGTCACACTTGGGTCTTGTAGACAATGATACAATCTATCAGTAAACCCAAATTCATACCAATTTACTCTACCAATTTTAGGTTATTGGCCTCTAAACTTGCCAGAAATCGCAATACAGCCAAGTACCATTGCACTCTGGGCACAATTGGTGGTGCTATATCTCAGCAGTCTTTGAGGGTGCGTTGAATATCACACTGGGGTCTTGTAGACAATGTTCCAATCTATCAGCAAACCCAGATTCATACCACATTACTGTACCAATTTTAAGTTATTGACCTCTGAATATGCCAAAAATCGCAATACAGCGAGGCAAAAACAGTTATGTACCATTGCACTCTTGGCACAATTGGTGGCGCTATATGTCAGTAGTCTTTAAGGGTGCGTTGAATATCTCACTGGGGTCTTGTAAACAATGTTCCAATCTATCAGCAACCCAAATTCATACCACAATACTGTATCAATTTTAAGTTATTGACCTCTGAACTTGCCAAAAATCGCAATACAGCGAGGCAAAAACAGTTATGTACCATTGCACTCTTGGCACAATTGGTGGCGCTATATCTCAGCAGTCTCTGAGGGTGCGTTGAATATCTCACTGGGGTCTTGTAGACAATGTTCCCATCTATCAGCAAACCTAGATTTATACCATATTACTGTACCAATTTTAAGTTATTGACCTCTGAATATGCCAAAAATCGCAATACAGCTATGTACCGTTGCACTCTTGGCACAATTGGTGGCGCTATATGTCAGTAGTCTTTTAGGGTGCGTTGAATATCTCACTGAGGTCTTGTAAACAATGTTCCAATCTATCAGCAAACCCAAATTCATACCATAATACTGTACCATTTTCTGGTTATTGACCTCTGAACTTGCCAAAAATCGCAATACAGCGAGGCAAAAACAGTTATATACCATTGCACTCTGGGCACAATTGGTGGCGCTATATCTCAGCAGTCTCTGAGGGTGCGTTGAATATCTCACTGGGGTCTTGTAGACAATGTTCCCATCTATCAGCAAACCCAGATTTATACCACATTACTGTACCAATTTTAAGTTATTGACCTCTGAACTTGCCAAAAATCGCAATACAGCGAGGCAAAAACAGTTGTACCATTGCACTCTGGGCACAATTGGTGGCGCTATATCTCAGCAGTCTCTGAGGGTGCGTTGAATATCTCACTGGGGTCTTGTAGACAATGTTCCCATCTATCAGCAAACCTAGATTTATACCATATTACTGTACCAATTTTAAGTTATTGACCTCTGAATATGCCAAAAATCGCAATACAGCGAGGCAAAAACAGTTATGTACCATTGCACTCTTGGCACAATTGGTGGCGCTATATGTCAGTAGTCTTTAAAGGTGCGTTGAATATCTCACTGGGGTCTTGTAAACAATGTTCCAATCTATCAGCAACCCAAATTCATACCACAATACTGTATCAATTTTAAGTTATTGACCTCTGAACTTGCCAAAAATCGCAATACAGCGAGGCAAAAACAGTCATGTACCATTGCACTCTTTGCACAATTGGTGGCGCTATATCTCAGCAGTCTCTGAGGGTGCGTTGAATATCTCACTGGGGTCTTGTAGACAATGTTCCCATCTATCAGCAAACCTAGATTTATACCATATTACTGTACCAATTTTAAGTTATTGACCTCTGAATATGCCAAAAATCGCAATACAGCTATGTACCGTTGCACTCTTGGCACAATTGGTGGCGCTATATGTCAGTAGTCTTTTAGGGTGCGTTGAATATCTCACTGGGGTCTTGTAAACAATGTTCCAATCTATCAGCAAACCCAAATTCATACCACAATACTGTACCATTTTCTGGTTATTGACCTCTGAACTTGCCAAAAATCGCAATACAGCGAGGCAAAAACAGTTATGTACCATTGCACTCTGGGCACAATTGGTGGCGCTATATCTCAGCAGTCTCTGAGGGTGCGTTGAATATCTCACTGGGTTCTTATAAACAATGTTCCCATCTATCAGCAAACCCAGATTTATACCACATTACTGTACCAATTTTAAGTTATTGACCTCTGAACTTGCCAAAAATCGCAATACAGCGAGGCAAAAACAGTTATGTACCATTGCACTCTTGGCACAATTGGTGGCGCTATATCTCAGCAGTCTCTGAGGGTGCGTTGAATATCTCACTGGGGTCTTGTAGACAATGTTCCCATCTATCAGCAAACCTAGATTTATACCATATTACTGTACCAATTTTAAGTTATTGACCTCTGAATATGCCAAAAATCGCAATACAGCTATGTACCGTTGCACTCTTGGCACAATTGGTGGCGCTATATGTCAGTAGTCTTTTAGGGTGCGTTGAATATCTCACTGAGGTCTTGTAAACAATGTTCCAATCTATCAGCAAACCCAAATTCATACCACAATACTGTACCATTTTCTGGTTATTGACCTCTGAACTTGCCAAAAATCGCAATACAGCGAGGCAAAAACAGTTATATACCATTGCACTCTGGGCACAATTGGTGGCGCTATATCTCAGCAGTCTCTGAGGGTGCGTTGAATATCTCACTGGGGTCTTGTAAACAATGTTCCAATCTATCAGCAAACCCAAATTCATACCACAATACTGTACCATTTTCTGGTTATTGACCTCTAAACTTGCCATAAATCGCAATACAGCAAGGCAAAAACTGCAATGTACCATTGCCCTCTTGGCACAATTGGTGGCGCTATATCTCAGCAGTCTCTGAGGGTGCGTTGAATATCTCACTGGGGTCTTATAAACAATGTTCCCATCTATCAGCAAACCCAGATTCATACCACATTACTGTACCAATTTTAAGTTATTGACCTCTGAATATGCAAAAAATCGCAATACAGCGAGGCAAAAAACAGTTATGTACCATTGCACTCTGGGCACAATTGGTGGCGCTATATCTCAGCAGTCTCTGAGGGTGCGTTGAATATCTCACTGGGGTCTTATAAACAATGTTCCCATCTATCAGCAAACCTAGATTTATACCATATTACTGTACCAATTTTAAGTTATTGACCTCTGAATATGCCGAAAATCGCAATACAGCGAGGCAAAAACAGTTATGTACCGTTGCACTCTGGGCACAATTGGTGGCGCTATTTCTCAGTAGTCTTTGAGGGTGCGTTGAATATCTCACCGGGGTCTTGTAGACAATGTTCCCATCTATCAGCAAACCCAGATTTATACCATATTACTGTACCAATTTTAAGTTATTGACCTCTGAATATGCAAAAAAAAATCGCAATACAGCTGTACCGTTGCACTCTGGGCACAATTGGTAGCGCTATATCTCAGCAGTCTCTGAGGGTGCGTTGAATATCTCACTGGGGTCTTGTAAACAATGTTCCAATCTATCAGCAAACCCAAATTCATACCACAATACTGTACCATTTTCTGGTTATTGACCTCTAAACTTGCCATAAATCGCAATACAGCAAGGCAAAAACTGCAATGTACCATTGCACTCTTGGCACAACTGGAGGCGCTATATCTCAGCAGTCTCTGAGGGTGCGTTGAATATCTCACTGGGGTCTTATAAACAATGTTCCCATCTATCAGCAAACCCAGATTCATACCACATTACTGTACCAATTTTAAGTTATTGACCTCTGAATATGCAAAAAATCGCAATACAGCGAGGCAAAAACAGTTATGTACCATTGCACTCTGGGCACAATTGGTGGCGCTATATCTCAGCAGTCTCTGAGGGTGCGTTGAATATCTCACTGGGGTCTTATAAACAATGTTCCCATCTGTCAGCAAACCCAGATTCATACCACATACCACAAAGTAATGTTTTTACAATTAAAATCAAATGTTTTAAGCATCTCCAATGTTTTAAATAAAGAGTGTTTATTTTGTAATATTTTGTAATTGTGTCTTTTTATGTCAATAGTACTAAAAAAAAAAAAATAAAAAAAAATAAAATATATATATATATATATATATATATATATATATATATATATATATATATATATATATATATATATATATATATAATATCAATAAAATATTTAGGATAAAATTAAAAGGTTTACAGTAGTTAACTGTTTACTTTTTTACAGTAATTAACCATTTTCAGACACTACGGTAACATGCTGTAAACTGATTTACGGTTGTAAACTGTAAAGCTCAAATACAGCAACAGCTTTTTACATCAGGCCTTTACACACAAATTAAGCAGTTAAAAAGTTTACAAACATTTAATGTTCCTTTGAAATCACCTTTGGTGCAATAAATAATCATAAATAATTAAAAATGTTAAAATATTATTTAAATGTATTTTATAACTATGAAATTTATTTACTAAATAATAAAGCCTTAACTTGCCAAGAAATGCTCCACTTTACCACGGTAAAATAATGCCCCCACTTATGCAATATTAGAACCTGGTCTATATAACCATGGAAAATATGTACACACAATAACATCAAAGTTGCATATTTGTAAAATAAAGAAAATATACAAGATGTGCTTTCTCTCATGCAGCCCCCGTAAAAAAAGCACGTCAGCAAAGAACTGGCTACTTGACGAAAAGAAATGCATGCAGTGTTGGAAATGTTGGTCGGGCTTCTCGCTTTTTTAGATAAAAAAAAAGATCTCAAAATAACCTACTGGCCTAGGCTACTTTAATATCTAAAACAATAAAGCATCAAAAACAAAACTTATATCAGCACATACAAATTAAAATATTTTAAAATATCATACATGTGGGGTGGCTGGTGATGGCATTATCTTTAATTTAATATTTAATATTTTAATATTAGAAGCAGCACTAACAAAACTTTCATAGGTACAATCCAGCACAAAGGAAACAAGACTATTTTGGTAAATAGAGAGCAACTGGGGTCAAGAGACCTCTAAACGATCTAATATTTTTTTGGGCCTACAAATAATATGTTTTGGCAGCACAAACGAGCAAAAACTGTGAGGAAAAGAAAATAACAAATTCGTAAACGAATATAAATATCTGATGTTCATTTCCACCGAACAAACCAGCACAAATATTTTGGTTATGTCTAAACAACTAAAACCGATAAAGTGTTTATTTAACTGCACGATCCAGCACAAATCGAGTAAACAGAAACGAATGTCATCAGTTTGGTGTGATTTAGAGAAAATAATGGGATTGAGAGTGACGTCGCGGATCCCGAAGTGTTTTTATTAAGCAATATGTAAACAATAAAAATGAATGAAGTGTTTATTTTAAGGGCACAAATCAAGCACAAAGGAATGACACCAGTGTGGCATGATTTAGGGAAAATAATGGGATGGAGTAACGTTGCGGCTCCTGAAGTGTTTTGATTAGGCATTATCTACATAATGAAAAAAGATAGAGTAAATTGGTATGAATCTGGGTTTGCTGAAAGATTGAAATGTTGTCTACAAGACCCTAGTGAGCTATTCAGCGCACCCTTAAGGACTGCTGAGATATAGCGCCACCAATTGGGCCAAGAGTGCAATGGTACATAGCTGTTTTTGTATTGCTTTATTGCGATTTATGACAAGTTCGGAGGTCAATAAACTGAAAATGGTGCAGTAATTTCGTATAAATCTGGGTTTGGTAATAGATGGGAACATTGTCTACAAGATCCCAGTGAGATAATCAGCGCACCCTCAAAAACTGTTGAGATATCGTGCCACCAATTGTGCCAAGAGTGCAATGGTACATAGTTGTATTATGATTTATTGAGTTTAGAGGTCAATAACCAAAAAATGGTACAGTAATGTGGAATGAATCTAGGTTTGCTGATAGATTGGAACATTGTCTGCAAGACCACAGTGAGAAATTCATTGCACCCTCAGAGACTGCTGAGATATAGTGCCACCAAATGTGCAAAGAGGGCAATGGTACAGCTCTTTTTGCCTTGCTGTATTGCAATTTATGGCAAGTTTAGAGGTCAATAACCAGAAAATGGTGCAGTAATGTAATATGAATCTGTGTGTACTAATAGATGGGAACATGGTCTACAAGACCCAAATGAGATGTTCAACACACCCTCAGAGACTGCTAAGATATAGCGACACCAATTGTGACAAGAGTGCAATAGTATAACTGTTTTTGCCCTGCTGTGTTGCGATATATGGCAAGTTTAGTGGTCAATAACCAGAAAATAGTACAGTAAT
>NC_079446.1:20236611-20341611 GCF_903798145.1 Danio aesculapii
TAGCGTCAATAAGAAGCTGCGAATAAGAAGCTGGATTCAGCCTCGTAACCAAAGAGTTGGTTCTTTATTCTGAAAAAGTGGACCTTTTTTGCAGTTATTCGCTTAATTTTCTAATCAATTATGTATTTTAGTGACATTTAAAGAACTAATCTTTGCTGGATTAGTTTGTGGGATGGTGATAATCACTTTTTTTTGATGCATCAAAAATAATTCCTACAATTTTGTCGAAGTGCTCACTATACTATTTTAGGGTTTATTTACAAATGTGCGTTTAAACTGCAAATTAATCCAGTTTTATAAATCTTGTTATGAGATCAGCATTTAAAAATGTTTAAGTATTTAAAAATACTAATTTTTACATACAAATGTGGTGTCATCATCATTAAAAAAAAATCTGAAAAAAAAAAAACTAGTTTTAAAATAAAAACTGTAGCCTATGGGTAAATAAAAAACTGGCCAGCTCTTTCAACTTTACTCAGTCAGATATTGAATGCTAGAATAATTAAAAACTAAATAAAAAATTAATTTAAAATAAATTTTAAAAGCCTTCTTCTATCTATAATTTTCACAATTTTTAATGGCAAAGTCAAAAATGAGATAAATTAGCTAATTTATGGGTCAAATTCTGGACTTTGTAAGTGGGCGGGTGGGTCTTTCGATTTAAAGGTTTAAAGGTCACGCATTTACATTTAAAAGACAGGCAGCAAAGAAAACTGTTTCAATTGATTCTTTAATAGTGGAAATAAAACTTAAAAGGTATTTTGAATTCAACAACAGCCTAACATAAATTGCAATGACTTCATGGTGCAGACACAACAAAAAAGCATTAATGCAGGATTCTTTGACAAACAAATAAGACTATGGATGATCAATTCAGCTGAACAAACATTAAAAATAATTTTAAAATCAAATTAACAACAACATGCTGTTTTAATGTTAAAAGTATTGTTCATAATAATAATAATAATAATAATAATAATAAAAATAATGATAATGAAGATTAACTCAGCAATATTCCAGGCAGGTTTTATTACTGGTAATTTCATTCATTCATTTCTTAATGTTCATAATTAGCTTATAGACTAGTAAAAAAAATAGATTTTTTTTGTCTTCCTGGCATCTTGGATGGTCATAAAACATCTGTGAACAGGACCCTCTTTCCAGGGCTTTTCCGTGACCACTTCATGAGCTGAACATCCAGTGCCAGTGTGCGCAACAGCAGCCTTGTCAGTCTCCTCGCTTAGTGTTTATCAACCTTATCTATTGGGGAAAAATGTTGATGATAAATGCAAGTGGTTACTTCTGTATAATAAAGCCATTAATGATATTTTATCGCTGTTGACTTACCTTTCGGGACAAACTTAAGCGAGTGACTGAATATTCAAAAGCGTGATAAGCCCTCCTCCGGCCCATCATTCAGGAACTCGTGGCCAAGGCCATTACCACACTTCCCACACAGAACCTGTATGTATGTGCACATATATAAACATGTAGCAATTTTGAAAAAAATGTTATTATGTGAATACCACAGAAAAACTCATTTATTTTCTGTACCTTAAATCATTTAATTCAAGTAAGAATAAAAATATATTATCTATATTATGTAGTGATGGGCAAAGATTAATCGTATCCAAAATAAAAAGTTTGTTTTGACATAATATATGTCTGTGTGTTATATATATATTTATTATGCATATGTGATATACACACATACAAAGAAACAAAACTAAAAACTATTTTGGTACACAGATATTTAAATTTGTATATAATTTGTATCACACACATATGTTTTATATCTAAATATAAATGATAATTTACCAAATATATGCATGCATGCATGCATATATATATATATATATATATATATATATATATATATATATATATATATATATATATATATATATATATATACAGTTGAAGTCAGAATTATTACACCCCCTGAATTATTAGCCCCCCTGTTTATTTTTTTTCCAATTTTCGTTTAATGGAGAGATTTTTTTCAACACATCTTTAAACATAATAGGTTTAATAACTCATTTCTAATAACTGATTTATTTTATATTTGCCATGATGACAGTAAATAATATTTGACTAGATATTTTTCAAGACACTTCTATAAAGCTTAAAGTGACATTTAAAAGCTTAACTAAGTTAATTAGGTTAACTAGGCAGCTTATATAGTTTAAAGGGGCTAATAATTTTAACTTTAAAATGGTTTTTAAAAGATTAAAAACTGCTTTTATTCTAGCTGAAATAAAACAAATAAGACTTTCTCCAGAAGAAAAAATATTATTAGACATGCTGTGAAAATTTCCTCGCTCTGTTAAACATCATTTGGAAAATATTTAAAATCAAAGAGGGGCTAATAATTCTGAGTTCAACTGTACATAATGAATGTACACAGTAAACACACACATATTATGTCAAAACAAACTTTTATTTTGGATGCGATTAATCGTGATTATATTTTGCCCAGAAATATTTGTAATTATCTAAGTACTCAATTCATACATGCAGAAGATCAAGCTTGAGCTTATAAGAATGTTTTACTTGGAAATGTTTGTTATGATTATAATGTTTTCTTTGAAGAAAAATCAAAGCAATAACAGTTCTTACCTTTCTGATACTGACACTCCGATCACACATTTGGGGCATTTCTTTTGCCTTTGTCACTACTATCTAATTCTATAAGAACCAGTTCTTAACTATATTTATACGGTTTTGTCATTCCTTTACTATTTATACTGAAAATTGTGTACTTTAGATTAACAATTAACAGTCTGGCTTCTACAACTTGTGCTCAGAAGCAGAAATCTGGCTTTAAACTTTAAAGGAACAGTGATATTGATATTCATATTGATTAATATGAATATCATATTGTGATCATATCACTCACCCCTAATTCAGTTTGTAACAACACTATTATTTTAAAATTATAATGATTTAGCTTATTTAGTTAAGGATGATGTAATCCCATTTATGAGGATTTATAAGTAAATGTTTTTATTTCCCCTGATGTTTCTAAATATTATCTACTTTTATAAATCTGAGCCTGACCTTGTAGGCTGTTAAAGTCTCCATCATTTTTGTCACACTGTCCTCTCGGATGGTCTCTGTGAAGGCAGGCCAGGGGGAGGAATGCTCATATTTGGATCTACTTGAAAACAGCGGATGTCCACATTGGGAACAAGCATATATACCTGCAGAGGAATATCATGCTTTATATGTTACATATACATAAATATGTGTATGCTATTTTTTTATGAGCACTTTGTAATACAAACTATTTTTAAATAATCACAAAATGTACTAAATCATTATTAGCAGGCAAATTTCTAGTTATAACTTACACAGTTATAAACACTTACATCATACTCTTTCTTAGGGGTAAAGGAGCAGGTAGAGTTAATAATACAAAAAATACTCCTTACCAGGTTTGAAGTGATCTTTATAAAACTCTTTCCCGAAAAAAGAACAAAAAGACATTGTTTGATAAAGGATCACAGTGAAACAATGTTTTTGTGCGTAGAACGGGTGTGAACACAAGCTGGAAACTAAAGGACGATATAATCTTCCGGTCACGTGACCCTTACAAAACTACTCATCAAGTTTTCCTTGAAGGACCAGTAGGTGTCAGTGCAGCTCAGCTAATCAATTCAATAATATCAGATCCATGTACCGAGAGCTTTTGGAATTTAAATAATTAATTAAATACATTTTATATAGATTTAAAACGCTTTTAAGTCAAATTAATTTCATATTGAAATATTTAATGTTGCATTGAGCGTTTAAGAGTAACCTTTCTTTTTTTAAACTAATGAAATACCGTGGGGTGCAAATTAAAGACCACAACTGATCTCTATTGAGTCTCTATATTACATATTTCTAGTTTTTATTGTACTTTATATATTTATTTAGACATTTATTTAATTGATTAAAAATACATAAATCACTTTTATTTAAATGTTATGCTTGGTTTTAAAAACCTGAGACTGAGACTGAAGACAGCCCCAGTCTTTTATAGTATTTTGGGTCAGGCTGACATTTAATTTGACATTTTTACAAATACAGTAATGGCCCACTGAACACAAAAAGGTATAAAGGTCACCAGTAGTACCTTTTCAAGTACCCTTTCAAAAGGTACTGATGTGATATGTACACTGAAACGTAGTAAACAGATTTTACTGTCTCAGGGGGTTGAGCTGGAAGAGGATCTTCAGGCCTGACATCACAGTCACTGGTTTTAATGCCAGGCCTTCACTACCATGTAGGCTAAATATACACATAAAGCTGTCACCCCACTAAAGTAAAGGAGGCCTAATAACTTCACCCTTCACTGAAAATAATGGTTCATTGCAAATTGTTGCATACAATTTATATTTATTCATAAGCTGAATTTAAACAAATAAATTGAGTTGAACATTACATTACTATTTTATTTGTTTGTTTAAATTCAGCTTATATAAATTGTTTACAACCACTTACCTTAAAAAAATGTGTAAATCCAATGAATAATTTTGTCATTGTTGTTTAGGGGTCACACTTGGATCCTTCTCAGTTGAAAGTGACCTTGAAATGTAACTTTCCCAGCTAGAAAATCAATGTAAAACATTTTGTTCAGTAACCTGTTTTAATTATAATGTTTAATTTTATGATACTATGCAATAATTAGACATATTTGAGCACTTTTCTCATTTGAATGATTATTTATTGTTTTATTTATTTGTGTGCTTTTATTATTTTTCATTAAATGCAAAATAATGTGTAGTCATTTAAAAGCCTATTTTTAAACTGGTAATATTGTGGAAGCGTTCAAAAAAGAAATACTTAATGTCATGAACACTGTCTGTTCTCTGAGCTTGAAGAATATTTATTAGATTGTTCAGATGATTCCATTTTGGTTGAATAAGAACAAAAGAAGAAAAAATAAAAAAAGAAGAAAAAGTACACGAGCTGTGATCGGGGTGGTACCTTTTCAAAACGAACAAATTTGAACCTAAAAGGTCCATATAAATATCTCAATTGTACATATTGGTACCTAAAAAGTACAAAAGTGTTCCTTTTAAATTTTTTAGGTACTAAAATATACTTTTGAGGTACCAATATGTAACCTTTAAGTACAAACGTGTACATTTTGAAAATGTACCACCCCAGTGACAGCTCGTGTACCTTTATTTCTGAGAATGTACAACAAAAAATCTGTCACAAATGAATGAAAAAAAGTGAATGTTTTTAATAGACCCAGTCATTTATTGTATTTTGGGTCAGGCTGACATTAAATTTGACATATTTACAAATGCAGTAATGGCTTACTGAACACAAAAAGGGTATAAAGGTCAACAGTAGTAACTTTTCAAGTACCCTTTCAAAAGGTACTGATGTGATATGTGTGTGTCCAGAAATGACCAGAAAGAGCCATGATAACATCCAAAAATGCACTAATATTGAGGACTTTAATCCTTATCCTAAAATGTCCTGAAAATCATACATAACAGTTTTTTAAATAATGAAAACGTATGTTAAGATTCAGAAACATCATTAATTTTGCTGCTTTTAGTGTCACATTGAAAAGAAAAACTCACACACATACAAATTTTTCAGAATACAAAACAAACTCTGATATCTGTACAAACACCCAGATAATTATAATTGCATACTTTAAATATATTTGGATAGCTATTTTCAAAAGCAGAGGCCAAACTTTGAAAAAATGTGCCTAAAAATTACAGATTTTTTTTATTTAATGAAAGCCTTCTTAACAACATTTGGATATTTTTCTCCTGAAGGTCCCAAGTATAACTATTTATTTATTTTTTGTAAAATAGATTTCTGAACGCCAATCAGGGTAAACTATCCAATTTCAATAAAAGAATTCCCCTTTTACCAAAATTTAAGCTACTTGCAATAACACAGCCAACATGTAAGCAAAAAATAAAGTGTCTATAATTATCCACAAGGGCTAATATGTCTTGCTCACTCATATTTACAATAATGTTTAAGTAACTCCGGAAGTTCCAACCAATCCAAAGCCATCCTGTGAACGATGTGTTTCTGGATTGTCTGTCGGCAGAGCGTCTGCAACGAGGTAACTGAAACACAGACCCAGATGAGAGAAATCATTACAATCGGTCACAACATGAGCCATATTATCATACTAGCAAAATCAAACTCACAGCCATATTCCACCTGAACAATCCGAACACATTTGGTAGCTGCAAATACATCCACAACTGCATATAATGGCTTATTAATGGGAATCCTTTTAGCAGAGGCTCCCATGTCTTCACCGTTGATGATAATATGCATGTCGGCACAACCTTGTCCCTTTGGCACATAGACAACCCCTATCCGACTACGGCGGGCAGTTGGCGGTAGAGCGTTGGTTTTGTACAGATCGTCCAGAATGTGACTGAACCTCCCTGGTCGACTGCGTCCCACTAGTTTATCTCTAGGTATTCCCATGTTTTCTATATACAAGTGAGTGTCTGTGAAAAAGGTTTTAGGTTTGCTGCTGGTGTCATTACCCTCATTTGGCTGTTCTACTTCTGCTCCTTCATCCTCAGTGACTTTATTGTGATTTCTTGTGATTGCGAACACCCAGCTGTCTCCCTTTTCCACCAGATCAGGCAGAGAGTATTCTGGCACAGTGTCCAGCGTTCGAGGGTCATGGGCAGTCAGTCCGATCCTCAAATGACCGCACCAGCCTAGTTCTTTCTCTTCAATCTCCACTAGGAAAATCTCTCCTGGGCTTAAAGGGTCTTTACTGAAGCAGACGCCATTTGCAAAACTTTCTACTCTGGTGGCCCGAGTCCTCGAAGGGTCCAGTTGAACGTTAGTCCCATGAACTGAGTGAAATTCCATAAATTGATCCAAAACTGCTGCCATTTTTAAAGTGTCTTTGAGTCAGTTGAAACAAGAGAATGATTTTGTTTTGAAGCAAGAATACAAAGTCACTCAAGCACAATATTTACATTTTTCTCAGGGTTATGAGTCCTCCATTTTGGGGGAATCCTTTTTAAAAGCATTATTTTTTGTTTTCTTGGTGGTTGATACCTCCACCATGGCACCCTTGTGGCTCGGGAAAGTTTCTAGTTCTGAAGTGCTGGCTATTTTTGTCTTGCTGCATGTGTCACTGGTGGTTTTAAATAGCTGATGAGATATGCTGAGTGAAGAATAATGACTGGGAGGAGTTTTGCCTTCAGATCTGAACTGCTCAAGGCCATTTTTAATTCACTTAATTTAAGTTGTTTCTTTAAAGATTATTCATTTTAAAAAACACTAAATGGTAAGGAAGTACAGAGTGGGGTATTTATGTTTTGAGTACAGATATCTGTGCTGAGAGAATGACGTGAAGCTTTATCTAGGCCAAATAACTGTCCTCTTTTACCCCACCACCCTAGAACAGTCTGAGACAGTGAAATATTAGTGAGGAGAGACTGTGCATTGCAGAAATACAGCAATTTATGGTATTAAATGAAAATTAAATCTATGTTTAATTTGTATTATTTTGTTTTATAGTCAGATTTATGGATCCGGTTTACATTCTCAAGCATTTTCTTTTATCCACCGGTTTATGATTAGAGCCATTTTATTGCATTAACCTGATTTTCGTAACCCACAAACAGCACATATTCCGATTTCTACAAAACCAAACACATGGCATGTTAAAAAGATAGTTCACCCTAAATTGAACAATTATACATTTACTTACCCTCAGTTTAGGCCAAACCTGGTGTGTTTCTTACTCATTTTTGGGGCAATTTTTTTTGATCACTGATACTCTTTGAATTTTGTAGTTTTTTTCCCTGTGGTGGTCAATTGCTGCATCCCAATTTACATACTATGAGTCCTAAATAGTATTTGTGTGTTTAAAATTGTTGCGTTTGAATGAGTATTCCAATTTCACCAATACTACCACTGCTGTTTCCAGTAGAAAAGTGATAAAAAAGGCAAATTTGGCGGCCATGCAGCTGATAGACTTAGGTAAAGGGATGATTACTTATTAATATCTAACATGATGAAAAATATTAATCTTATGTTGTTCGTGTTAATTTTTTTTATCTGCGACAACATTGTGAACTTATATTAAGATGCATTTGGTCATTAACGTTTGAATGCACAATTATGCAAACACTTGAGGAGATTTATCTGCATGAAGGAACCGCAAATGGCAGATTAAATTGCTTCAACTCCAATGCAGAAAGTTAATTACAAAAGAAATGTGGAGGAAGTGTCAAGAGGATTGACAGGGCACGTAACTAAGCAACAAAATGGTCCGTTAAAATCAAAGTATCATGGCCCAAAGCTTACCCACTTTTAAGTAGACCTATATAAATATACTTTTACTTCACAAAAAAAGTACGCTCAGTAATTTTTGAGTGAAATATAAAAATAAACTAATTGGGATGCAGCAAATTGGTACCAGTTAGCAACATTTTCCAAAACAGTCAAATTAAAAAAAACTTGAGGGTGAGTTTATATTTAGCTGAACTTTTCCTTTACAGAGGATCACACTCAAAAAATAACTCATTAGATAAACTCAATTTAATTGAGGGCAGGATTTCCAATAATTCGTTTACCACCAACTAAAAAAAATCTACACAATTAAATGCAACTGAGTTGGTCCAACACAAATTTATCAAATAAAAGTTTAGTTACGTTTGTATTTTTATTTAACTTAAACTCAAAGGTCTCATAATATCATGTGTCATACATCTAGAAGTCTCGTTATTGTTTTATTTGAAGTTATCCTAAATGAATTAAAAGAGCCATTTTACATTTGATTGAGACTGATCTCAGAACTAATTTTCTGAACTAAACTGCCAACATCCAAAGCATCGGTGCTTCTGCAAGGTTGTAATCTCAAAACTCAAAGCATTACATAAAACTCTTCTGAATCTTCAAAAAAAAAAAAAAGTAAAGATTAAACTCTAGCATGTCTTTCTACTAACTTTAGAGTTAGACACCTAAGATTACTTTTATTGTCAACATGTTCCTCTCTTAATTCAATCCAGTGCAAAGCATGCTTGGAACTACAAATCCCCTAACCAGGTTGGACCAACAGAATTCCTTCATGTTGTCCCAACAAAAATGCTTAAGTTAACTTAATGATTTACAAATTCAAGTAGACTGAACATAAAACAAAACAAAATTGGCCAATGAAATTACAAGACTTGTGTTGTTTCAGCTCATTTTAAACAGATAGTTTGAACAAGCAGCAGTAATCATTTCTTGAGTGCAGAAATATTTGTTGTAGAATAATATGAAAGATAAAAATTTAAGATTATAATATAACTTTAAAGTTATGCTGCATAAATACATATGTTAATACTGTATGTGTGTTTATGTAGTCTAGATTTATTAATCTTCCCTATGTTTGGTTTGTAACAGTTTGCTCCGCTTATCAGGGGACCATTTTAATCCGTTTATTTATTTATCCGTTTTAGTTGGCGCGATATAAGTGAATTTGGTTAACAACATTGTATGTAGTGTGTGAATGTGAGAGTATATGGGCGTTTCCCTGTATTGGGTTGCGGTAGGAAGGGCATCCACTGCATAAAACATATGCTGGAGCAGTTGGCGGTTCATTCCGCTGTGGCAACCTCTGATAAATCTGAGATTAGCAAAAGAAAAATGAATAAATAGTGGGTGCTTTAGCAAAAATGTTAATTTGGAGCAATGCAGTTTATTCCGAGGTATTTCTTTGTCTGTGAGATTATAAAGGTTACTGAGCTGTTATTAATGACACCTGAGGCCATTTTGCGAACTGCAGGCTTGCGCTTATGTCACATAACTGAGGCTATTAATGTTGATAGAGATTCATTAAAGAGTGGTGAGAGGTTTTCTCCTTTTTGTTGTTGTTCAAGTAAGGGATAAAGTACATGCAAGTGGTTGTTATCACAAAATAAAGTCAGACAGGCTTATCGGCAGCTTGATGGAAGGATGGAGTGAGCGAAGCTCTTCAGTCTTATACAACCATGAATCAAGCAGCCGATAAGCCTGTTTGGCTTTAGTATGCAATACCAACTGCTGGGATGATCTTTGTTAATTAAGGCTATTAGCCACAAAATGTAAAAATTAAACATGAGCTATAATTAAATATTTAATTAAAAGCAAAACTGACAGAAAAACGTCTGAATGAAGCATACATTGACATAGCAATGTATTATTCATTCACAAGATGCGACAGTTAAAAAGTACCATTTCAAGGTGGCTAATTTTGCAGTAGCAACATAATAAGGTATCCACCTTTTATCCTGAGACATACATTTTTTTGCTGTTTTTTAATGAGAGCTCTGCCTTTTCAGAAAGCTAGTATGATGAGGAACTGAGGAATTGCACCAGCTTGTAGTTCAAGAAAATATTAAACTTTTAGTTAAACACAACACTTCAAAAGAGCTTTCAGGTGCGCAGTGGAGCAGTTTTGGAAGAGTGCAAGGATTTTTCCCCTGAATTATTAGCCCCCTGTTTATTTTTTTTTCCCAATTTCTGTTTAACGGAGAGATTTTTTTTCCAACACATTCCTAATTGTAATAGTTTTAATAACTCCTTTCTAATAACCATGATGACAGTAAATAATTTTTGACTAGATATTTTTCAAGACACTTTTATACAGCTTAAAGTGACATTTAAAGGCTTAACTAGGTTAATTAGGTTAGCTATGCAGGTTAGGGTAGGCAAGTCATTGTATAATGATGGTTTGTTCTGTAGACACTTAGCTTAAAGGGGCTAATAATATTGACCTTAAAATGGTTCATAAAAAATTAAAAACTGCTTTTATTCTAGCTGAAATAAAACAAATAAGACTTTCTCCAGAAGAAAAAATATTATCAGACATACTGTGAAAATTTCTTTGCTCTGTTAAACATAATTTGAGAAATATTTAAAAAAGAAAATAAAAATTCAAAGGGGGCTAATAATTCTGACTTCAACTGTATGTGCCCTGTCACCCTACATAAGGAATACGCTGATGACATGACTTGTCTGCGCAAACAGGGTATGCAGAGGTACACAAATCCTACAGTCCTCCAAACTGTGGACTTCTACCGCTGCACAATAGAAAGCATCCTGACCAAATGCGTCACAGTCTGGTATGGAAGCTCTGTTGCTGAGCGTAAGGCACTGTAGCGAGTGGTGAAAACTGCCCAACACATCACAGGGACCACACTGCCAGCCACTGAGGACATCCAGAGGAAACACTGTCTGCATCGAGCACGCAGTATTCTTAGGGACACCTCTCACCCTGCTCACAGACTGTTTTCTTTCCTGCCTTCCGGCAGATGCTTCAGGCTCCCCCGGACAAAAACCAGCAGACTGAGGAACAGCTTTTTCCCCAGAGCTGTCTCCCTTTTGAACTCTGCCCCTCACTGACTCTTTTCTGCCCCCAATACACCACACTCCTCTAACTTATACTCCTCACAATCACTGCACTTTTTAACATTTGCACATTTAAAATTTGCACATATTCATTGCACTACATTGCACTGATTCACTTATTTGAACTGTACATACCCACTGCACATGGACATTTGTAATTATGTACACACCCACTGTACATATACATTTTTAATTATGTTTATCTATCTGCACACTTCTGATTACTAGTAGCAACCTGTACATATATTAATTTATTGTAAATCTCTGTTCATAGCTAATACAACCTGTATATAGTGTTCATAGTACATCCATCTGTAAATATTACCATAGTTTTTTATATTACCATAATTTTTCTATATTACCATAGTTTTACCAACTGCACTTTATAACTTATACCTGTATCCTGCACTTGCTGCTATTACACTGCTGGTTAGACTTAAAGGGAACATAGTTTACCTCTTTTTTATGATTTAATATTAATATTATGGTTCTTCTGAGTGTGCCAGTTTAGGTTCAGTTCAAAACACAATTCCGATTTTTTTATTATAATGTGTTAAAAAGTGTCATGTTGGGGGCGTGTCCACAGTTCGCTGATTTAGGGGTGTGTTGCTTCACATGTAAATTAGTTTTGGCTTCCCGCCAACGTAACAAGGGGGCGGGGCCATGAGCTCACCCGCTCTGCGTTTGCAACAGTCTGACAGGCAGACGGAGAAGGAGAGAGAGAATCACCATTCAGTCGTACATGTACGACTCGGACACAGACCAAGCAGAGAGTACAAAATCATTTGTGTCTTTGTCCAGTTTTACAGCCAACTGTGTGCTAGTTTCCAGTGCCGAGCTTGTACACAGAAACTAATAACCACGCACACTGAATTAACTTTGACTGAGGCCCGACACGGCACACCAGACACTCTCTGTAGCGCGGCAGAAACATGAAGTGTCCCGAATCGTCGCGCCACGCATTTTTGAATTCTAAACATAGGTTTCTGTAGTGGTCCACGGCGCCCAGCCGTCGACTTGAGTGTACCCTGATAGAAACCTATGTTTAGAATTCTAAAACGCATGCTAGTTAAGATCACAGGGAGCTTCTGGGATCGCGAGAAATGCAAACGGCTGAGGTATAAGGTAGACTCAATGAGAAGTACACATGTTTGCAAACCTACCTAAAGATACAAACAATAATTCCGATTAAAGCGATAATGTGGAGAATATTGCTCTTGTGTTGAGCCAAATGAGCCTTGCATCTAAAAATAGAGCTAAGGTGTTCCTTTAGTGACATTGCTTCGACTCACGCTGAAAATGGCGGACGAGAATTAACAAACTGAGGATATGATGACGCGCCTTTCAATCAATATTGGTGGGCGGGGGGACCGCTCTCCTACGTCAGGTAGCGGTCGATTTGAAAACACTTTAAACTGCATTTCGTTGCCTTGTACTTGTACATGTGTAATGACAATAAACTTGAATCTAATCTAATCTAATCTAAACTGTGGGTTGAATTAAATAATTGCATTACACATACAGATTAAAGAATATTTAATTCAGCATTATCTTGAACACTAAGCATTTATGCAAGAAAAAAATGCCTGCATCCATCACATAAAAAGCTCACATTGCAAACAAGTTCAAGTTTGAATTTCACACCATATATGCCCCATACATATTAAAAATATTGAAAAAATGACCTGTCAGCTATTGGAATAACAAATATGCATATGCTCAAACACACTAGCTATATCATTTTTTGTTCTTATGTAAACCCGATGGTCCTACACCACCCAACCGGCTCTGAGCTGGGATCAAACCGGCTTTCCACATGGGAGTTGGTTGCTCCCAAGGAGGCTAAGGAACATGGCCTCTAGCGTCTGGGTGAGGTTTACTTGCACAGCACTTATGTAGGAGCCATTTGTTATTTTATTTAAAGGTTTGTGTTGTTAATCTTGATTTCTTTCATTTTGGAAATTGCACCCCCTGCAGGCCAGAGGAAGCTTAAAAAGCCTGGGTGTGGCCGACTGGAGAAGGGCCTGCTGGGAGCACATGGTCTTTAGACCTTACCTGCAGACTGTTTGGTGGACAAAGTTTTTGATTTTGTTTATTTAATATCAGTTTTATGTTAACTCTACAGTAAACAGCAACAAATGAAGACTTGTCGTTCCATTTACTATTTCTAAGGAAGTGTCTAAACCCCTCAGCAGACCCAAGATGTGACTAATTTGAAATTTCGATTAAGGATATGTGACAGATTGAGATATAAATGTATTTGCATATCAAAAACTAGATCAAAACCTGAAATGGGAAATCCATAAAAGTTATTGAACTTTGAGAGTGATTCAACACCTGCAAATCTGTGTTTTATACTGATCTGTGCTCGACATGTTTAGTCTGAGATGCTTGGTGATTGACTAGTGATGCCTTGACTGAACACTAGGGGGAGAACTCGCGGTTTTTCTCCATTACGCATAAAGTCAGCAGTGGAGAAACATCGTTGAGTGTGTCTGATATTTCTTAATAATTCTCTCCCCTGTTTCAGGTATGTGTGTCCCTAATCAGTTTAATGTAATGTGCTCATGTTCTGACAGCGTTGAGAGTGTATGTTATTGTGATGTTGTCCGGATTCTGTTGGGAATGTTTATAAGAGTGTGTGGTTCGGAGGAGCGTGAGCTTTGGGCTCCATTTTGAATGTGATTAGCGCGAGGCCACGTTGAAGTAAAATTATGAGCGTGCACATTTTCAATTTATGTTTAATTCTGGTATTTAATGTTCTATGTGTGCATTGCTGGAAAAAGTAATGTACTCTGTAACATTGATAGACAAACAAATAGGGAAAGACGATGCACATCCAGCTAAAATAATAGTTTAAAAAGATTAATTATATGTTGCTTAAATTATTAGGCTTTAGTTTATTTATGTTAAAGTATTGGATTAAAAAGGATAAGTGCTTTTCCGCTGATGATAAAATGTATAAAACTTTATAAGTGTTCTATAAGATTGTAAATGTGAAAATAACAAAATAGTGTTCATTGTTAAAAGTCTACTTAGCAATTTATGGAAATTGTGTAACATTAAGAAGACAATGATGCTGTTTTGAAAGATGTTTATTTGAATTTGTGAACCAATATGATTACGCATAAAGTCAGCAGTGGAGAAACATCGTTGAGTGTGTCTGATATTTCTTAATAATTCTCTCCCCTGTTTCAGGGGTACAACATTTTGGAGGCACCGCTGGGATTTGCTCTTCAGAGGGTGGCCGTCATTCACCTGGCAGACAACTTCTGATGCAGTACATCTCTTAAAACAACCCTGGTCATCAGTGGAGTGGAAAGAGTTCCTGCAGCAAAGGCAAGAAAGAGAGGAGGAGCCACAGGCCTGAGTCCTCAGAGATCATCAGGTGAAACTGAAACGTTCTGTTACTCTCAAGTAAGCCGCTACTCAGTGAAAAGGTCCACTCTTATTGCTATAATGGAAACAGAGGCGCTCGAAGGAATGCAAGCTGAAGTCATGGCCATGCTTAATTCATTGTCTAAAGAAAATCTTCTAAAAATCGGAGAATTCCTTAAAGTGGCCGACCCAGAGAAAGATGTATCTAGATCTCGCATGTTTCTAATTGCACTAATTCTCCAACACCTTGAAAACATCACGGAGCTAGAAGATGGTGGCATGTCTGAACTGTTAATATTGAGAGATCAAATTATCGAATTGACTACAGCCACTGAAAGTGAAACCGCATGCAAAAGCGAAAGCACTGAAAAGGAAAAGTTACAAAGAGAGCTAGATGAACTAAAAGCTGTATTGAAACAAAAACTGAGTTTGATGCAACAAATGGAAGAAGGGAACACAGAGCAAAGTGTCATTCAACCTAACGAACAAGCAGTCAAATCCGCCCAACATTTAGCAAACATGCAAAACTCCAGTCCCCTGTGGCGAAAAGATTTTAAAATTTCTGGACAAATTGGCGACCCAGGTCAGAAAGACAAATTAACTTTTTCAAGTTTGGCACACCAAATCGAGGCTGGTTTGAGCCGAGGCTACCCAGAATGTGACATAGTGGATGCAGTTGTCCGAGCCATTTCCCCAGGTCTGCAGTTACGAAGCTATTTAGAAGGAAAGCCAAAATTGACTTTACCCACACTTAGGCGAATTCTGCGTTCTCATTTCCAAGAGAAAAGTGCTACAGAGCTATATAAACAGCTTACCTCTGAATGCCAGCTTAACAAAGAGACGCCACAGAATTTCCTCATGCGTGTTCTAGATCTGCGCCAGAAAACCTTGTTTGCATCACAAGAATCAGAATCAGGTCTCAAATACGATCCGGCGTTAGTTCAAAGCATGTTTTTACATACCGTACTCACCGGTCTCCAAAGTGACAGCATTAAAGTTGACATGCAGCCATATCTTCTTGACATACAAACCACTGATGAGACTCTGTTAGAAAAATTAAACATTGCTTGTGCTAATGAGACAGAGAGACAGAAAAAAAAGAGAACAGGTGTACAGCACACAACAGCGGTCCATGTAGTTCAGTCTAGTGAGGAAATTACTGATAAGAAGTACAATGCAGCGCAAAGTGGACAAAAATCTAATGCCAGTGTACTTACTGAACTAAAAGAACTGAGATCAGATGTTGCCTCGCTAAAGACTCTCAGTGCGGAAATAGCTCAAATTCGGGAATCGTTACAGCCACCAGCCTTCACCCCACAGCAATATCCAGTGTCTGAGCAGAGAGACCCTGAAAGAGAAGTAGGTCAGTGTCAAAAGACACCATACTGGCAGTCAGCAGGCACTAACCAAATGAGAGCAAATACTCAGTGTCAGCCCCAGTATGTTGCGCGGCAGTACTATATACCCCCTCCTCGCTCACAACCCAGAAAGTGCTTTAACTGTCAGCAGCAAAGAATAGAGGATCGTTGCATGCATTGTTTCAGATGCGGTAGTGGCGAGCACTTTCAAGCAGGATGTAGAATTCGTGGCATTAAGCCCTCGAGAGAGAGCCCTTTAAACGGGGAACGGTTACTCCCACGGGACAGGGAGTAACCAGATTCATTCACCAGTCCCAACAATGTACCGCCTGCGAAAAATCAGTAACACAAATGAAGCGATGTTCACAATGTAAGGATGAAATAAATTGTTGTCAGACGTGCCAAGCTCAGCATTGGGCTGAACACAAGCAGACCTGTACCAACTCACCTGAATCAATGTCAACCTCTTACCTGAATATGAGTATCACTGCCCCCTGTAGTGCCCGTACTAACCAGCATTCTGCTGTGACATCACTAGTTGGAAGGCAGTGTGTTGTCCAATGTTACCTGCATGGCCACAGAATTCAAGCACTGTGGGACACTGGCTCCCAGGTATGTGTCATTGATGAATCCTGGAAGTTAGAGTACTTACCAGAAGTTCCATTGAGGGATGTGTCTGACATACTCGATTCCTCAAATACTTTGAACCTTGTCGCGGCCAATGGTATTGATATACCCTACATTGGATATGTGGAAGTGTCTTTCAGATTAGCGTCACAGACACCTCCCCATGCTGAACTGGTAATTCCCATACTCGTGGCAAGGGGTCAAAACCTCTCTCATCCTATCATAGGTTTCAATGTAATCGAGCAAATACTGAACTCTATTGAACAAATCACCCCAAATTCGGCGAGTGACAGAATGCTCGAGAGCACTGTGAAAGCTGCGTTTCCCAGTCTAAAGAGGGGCAAAGTCCAAACGTTTATCAGACTTATTAGTGCAGAGAGCTCATGTGAGTACACAGTAAAGACCGCAAAAGATCATGTTTATGTCCCAAAACGTAGTACTGCACAGGTCTCGTGCAGAGTATACATGCAGCCAGTTAGAGAGGATAGCACACTCATTTTTGAACCAGATGTGAATCCCTCCTGGTCAGATGGGCTTGAATTCTTAGAGAGTGTAGTTCTACTGAAAAGAGGAGCACCAACAAATGTCACAATTAAGGTATGCAATCACACTGAACATGATATCACTCTGAGGGGCCAGACTCCAATTGGTACAGTTCAGCTTGTGAAGAGTGTATTCCCTGCTAAATTGTTTGAGGTACCAGCTAGTGCTACCACTGCTGAGGTACACCACATTCAATCAGGGAATCAATGTCACGAGAACATCAATGGTGATGTGTGGGACCCACCAGTGAATGTCAGTCACCTGAGTGAAGTCCAGAGGAAAGTTGTACAGCAGATGCTAAGAGAAGAGTGTCATTCTTTTTCTAAATCTGATGATGACATTGGTTGTGTTCCAAGCTTGAAACTGAGTATATCATTGAAAGATCAGGAACCAGTTGGTCGCACCTATATGTCTGTGCCCAAACCCCTGTATCGTGAAATGAAGGAATACTTGCAGGATCTAATAGCCCAGGGTTGGATTGAAAAATCCAAATCCTCATACTCCTCTGCAATGGTGTGTGTGAGAAAGAAAGATGGCAGTCTGCGTTTATGTATTGATTATAGGGACCTAAACAAAAAGACCCATCCAGACAGACAGCCGATTCCAAGGGTGCAAGATATCATGGACAGCTTGGGTGGTAATTCGTGGTTTTCTTCATTAGATCAGGGGAAAGCTTACCACCAGGGGTTCATGTGCAAGGAAAGCAAACATCTTACAGCTTTTGTGACACCCTGGGGCTTATATGAATGGGTGCGTATTCCCTTTGGGTTAATGAATGCACCAGCAGCTTTCCAACGATGTATGGAAGAGTGTTTGGAAGGCCTGCGGGATGAAATCTGTCTTCCATACCTCGATGACACCTTGGTGTTTAGTAAGTCCTTTGACAATCATGTTCGAGATGTTAGGAAAGTGTTGCAGCGGCTCAGGGAGTACGGCATAAAATTGAAGCCAAGTAAGTGCGAGTTGTTTAAAGCTGAAGTCCGCTACCTGGGTAGAATAGTCTCAAAAGAAGGAAACACAATCGATCCTGCTGATACCGAAGCCGTTAGGTCTTTAAAAGATAAGCGACCAAGAAACGTGGGGGAGCTGAGGAGGATTCTTGGTTTACTTAGCTACTATAGGCAGTATATTAAAGATTTTTCGCGCATAGCCTGCCCTTTGTATGATTTGTTGAAAAACGACCCTGATGATAGTACTCACCCAAAAAGTAGCCGAAGACTCTTAAAGTCAAAATGCATGAAAACCGGCGTTCCATCGAGTAAGCCTATTACCTGGTCTGAACAGCATCAGGCTACTCTTGAGCAACTTGTTGATTGTCTGCTGAAACCACCGATACTAGCTTTCCCAGACTTTGCACTACCTTTCATACTCCATACCGACGCGTCAGCTCAAGGGCTAGGAGCGGTACTTTACCAACAACAAAACGGATTACTACGCGTGATTGCTTATGGGTCTCGAACCTTATCTGCTGCTGAGAAAAACTACCACCTCCACTCTGGAAAGCTAGAATTCTTAGCGCTGAAATGGTCGATTACCGAAAAATTCCGTGATTATTTATACTATGCACCAACTTTTACCGTATACAGTGACAATAATCCCCTTACATATGTCCTGTCAACTGCCAAACTAAATGCTACAGGGTGTAGGTGGGTGGCTGAATTGGCTGATTTCCACTTCACAATCAAATATCGACCAGGTCGTGAAAATATTGATGCAGATACACTCTCCCGACTGCCCATTGATATTGGAACTATGATCAGTGAGTGCTCTGAGGAGTTATCTTCAGATGTAATAGGTGCAACCATTCAGGCCGTCGAAGCACAAGAAGGACCTAACATCCCATGGTCAATCTCAACCAATTGTTCCTCTATCGAGACCTGTCCAATATTTCCCACCATAACCCCAATATCAGCGAATGAAATGAAGCATGCTCAACAAAATGACCGAGTCATCAGTCCTGTATATGACTGCAAACTGTCAGGAACAAAACCGAAAGTCAAACAGCTGAAAGCTTATGGCCTTAAAACAAAATGTTTGTTTCGTGAGTGGGAAAAACTTACCATTAATCAAGATGGTGTACTCTGCCGAACAACTTCCTTCCGCACACAGTTGGTCCTGCCTGAAAAATATAAGAACACAGTCATACGAGAGCTACACGATGAAATGGGACATCATGGGATAGACCGAACTGTCTCACTTATTCGTGAACGTTTCTTTTGGCCACATATGCAGATAGACGTCGAATACTATGTCACAAAAACATGCAGATGCTTAAAGCAGAAGAAGCCCTGTCACGAGGCAAGAGCTCCTTTGACAAGTATTGTTACGACTCAGCCCTTTGAATTGATCTCTATTGACTTTCTCCATTTAGAGCGCTGCAGAGGAGGTTTTGAGTACATCCTTGTAGTGGTTGATCATTTTACCCGATTTGCCCAAGCCTATGCAACAACCTCAAAGTCAGGCAAAACAGCTGCTGACCGCATTTTTAATGACTTTGCTCTAAAATTTGGTTTCCCTTCCCGTATCCATCATGATCAGGGTGGCGAATTTCAGAATCAGTTGTTTCACCAGCTCCAAAAATATTGTGGCATCACCGGTTCGAGGACGACCCCGTACCACCCGCAAGGCAATGGCCAGGCCGAGCGATTTAACCGGACACTCTTACAAATGTTAAGAACACTTACCGACAGTCAGAAATCCAACTGGAAAGACAGCTTGAGCAAACTGGTGTATGCGTACAATTGTACCCGCTCCGAGGTCACAGGGTTCTCTCCTTTCTACTTGTTATATGGAAGGTCTCCAAGACTGCCCGTGGACATGTTGTTCGGATTGAGTTCAGAAAAACCCTCGCATAATCGGAGAGAGTATGTGGAAGAGTGGAAACAGGGAATGGAAGAGGCATATAAGATCGCCCAAGAACATGCTCAAAAAGCTGCTGGCAGGAGCAAGAGGAACTATGACAGAAAAGTAAGAAACACAACACTACAGCCAGGTGATCGCGTTTTGGTGAAAAACTTAACGCCAAGGGACGGTCCAGGTAAAATCCGCAATTTTTGGGAAGACAGTATCTATGTAATAGTGCGACAACTAGGTAGTGAGCTTCCAGTCTATGAAGTAAAGACAGAAAAGGGAAAGGGACGATCCAGAGTTCTACACCGAAACTTATTGATGCCTTGCGATCACTTACCTATTGAGACTGATCCGCATATGAAAATCAGGCCGAACCAAAAGAGAAAACATCCTCAACCCAGCTGTGTTGAATCTGATGAAGACAGTGAAGAGGAAGCTGAGCTCTATTATGTATCACCACAAGTACCTGCGACAAACCATGATGATGAGGTAAATAGTGTTGAATCCCTACCTACAGAGCTTAATGAACATCAGCAAGAGAGCTTCGAACAGGTCCCTACTCAATTGTTAGGTGTGGGGGATGATCAAGAACTGGAGAACGATTTACCTGTTGCTGGACCACTTCCATCTGCCGAAAGTAACCTCGAACAAGAGATCGACTTACCGGTTGATGAACACCTTCCTGTTCCCATGTCACCTACTGAAAGTGAATTGGAAAACCGAGATGAGCAACCTTACCGGCTGACTAGGAGAGAAAGATGCCCACCAAGGGTATTCACTTATGATGAGCTAGGTACACCAACTTATAATGTTGGACAAGTGAATGGTACTTTGCAGACACTTCCACAGAACTTACCGTACGTGCTTGCGAATGGACTGTTACCATGGTTGCCGCCCTGCCAACAATATAGTTACCATTTGCCTTTTTTGTATGGATGTAACTAGTAAGGACAATGAACTACTAGAGTCACAACAAGACTGTGGACTTTGAATGCAAACAAAGACTTTTCATTTTTCAGTTGACTTCGGAAGAACTGATGGACTGATTTTTTTTGTAGTTAGGATTTCTCCAATGAACAGTCTTGTCATGGACATTTTGGAAAATTGAGGGATTTCGTTTGCCCTGTTGAACTGTGGTCTTTGGGACTGAATAATTTTTTATAGATTGTTGTGGACCCAATACAACCTGCGTTGAGTTCGCTTTGGGACAATAAGTGGATTGTTATGAGGTTAAATATTTAACAACCTTCTCCCTTACCAACTTTTGTAAAAGACAATTTACTGTTAAATTTGTATCCTACATTCTGATTCTAAGAGTGGAAAATGTCGAGACGACATTTCATTTTGTAGGGGAGTGTGTGACAGATTGAGATATAAATGTATTTGCATATCAAAAACTAGATCAAAACCTGAAATGGGAAATCCATAAAAGTTATTGAACTTTGAGAGTGATTCAACACCTGCAAATCTGTGTTTTATACTGATCTGTGCTCGACATGTTTAGTCTGAGATGCTTGGTGATTGACTAGTGATGCCTTGACTGAACACTAGGGGGAGAACTCGCGGTTTTTCTCCATTACGCATAAAGTCAGCAGTGGAGAAACATCGTTGAGTGTGTCTGATATTTCTTAATAATTCTCTCCCCTGTTTCAGGTATGGGTGTCCCTAATCAGTTTAATGTAATGTGCTCATGTTCTGACAGCGTTGAGAGTGTATGTTATTGTGATGTTGTCCGGATTCTGTTGGGAATGTTTATAAGAGTGTGTGGTTCGGAGGAGCGTGAGCTTTGGGCTCCATTTTGAATGTGATTAGCGCGAGGCCACGTGGAAGTAAAATTATGAGCGTGCACATTTTCAATTTATGTTTAATTCTGGTATTTAATGTTCTATGTGTGCATTGCTGGAAAAAGTAATGTACTCTGTAACATTGATAGACAAACAAATAGGGAAAGACGATGCACATCCAGCTAAAATAATAGTTTAAAAAGATTAATTATATGTTGCTTAAATTATTAGGCTTTAGTTTATTTATGTTAAAGTATTGGATTAAAAAGGATAAGTGCTTTTCCGCTGATGATAAAATGTATAAAACTTTATAAGTGTTCTATAAGATTGTAAATGTGAAAATAACAAAATAGTGTTCATTGTTAAAAGTCTACTTAGCAATTTATGGAAATTGTGTAACATTAAGAAGACAATGATGCTGTTTTGAAAGATGTTTATTTGAATTTGTGAACCAATATGATTACGCATAAAGTCAGCAGTGGAGAAACATCGTTGAGTGTGTCTGATATTTCTTAATAATTCTCTCCCCTGTTTCAGGGGTACAACAGATAGTCACAACAGCTTCACTAGCTTGCCTCTGCTACACATAAAAGTGGCTGTATTTCGATTTTTTTTCTGATAGCATCTTTAATGTATCAGATTAACTGCATCAATTTATTATTTTTTTAAATAGCATTTTACATAGGACTATGACCTATTTATAAGAACATTATGACCTATTTTTTTGTTATTTTGTGTTTAAAAATAAATGAATAGTCTACTAACAAAATAAGTGAATTCAAACTAAATGAGTGAAAAGTAATAAACCACCAATTTATCCAGCATATATGTTTTACGCAGTGGATGCCCTTCCAGCCGCAATCCAACACTGGAAAACACCCATACACTCATGCATTCACACACATGCCTCTACGCCCAATTTAGCTTATTCAATTCACCTATAGCGCATGTCTTTGGATTTGTGGGGTAAACCAGGGCTTGAACCAGCAACCTTCTTGCTAAGGTGATCGTGCTACCCACTGCGCCACCGTGACACCCTTAATAGTAATTAATAATCATTTGTAATAATAAAAAACATTTTGTAATATTATCAAATATTTTTTAATAGTAAAAAGATTACCAAATGCAAGAGTAGCCTATAGCAGTTCAGTTTTTATAAAGAATAGTTCTCTTCTTTATTTAAATTATACATGTTATAAAGTAAATATAAACATTATTGTGAAACGGACTGCAGTGCATACGTGGTCACTGTCACAAATTCAGGGCATTGAGGTCAGAAGGGCTGTGATTCGGGGTCATTGGCATTTTCTGTTTTGTGTTTATAAGCGTGTGGATGTTGGGGCAGAGTTTTTTTTTAATCGGGATTAAAGTGGACTCCTGCCATGTTTCCTATAATCAGATTGAGGAGCTGCTGTTCGCAAAATCACATCTGGATGGAGCCTATGAGGGGGAGGAGCTAGTTTCTATGGGGATTCACAGCTTCACACACGGCGATGCACTGCAGAAGTGTAGTGATGATAATTCAAAACTCCGGAGGATCTGCGCGCTGGAGCACAGTTTACATCTGCACAGCCCCGAGGCTATGATGAACGACAGAAGCGCTTATATCGCTCTTTAACTGAGCCTTATATCATAAAGTCTGATGGCAAACTGTGTGCAGACTAATGATTCATGCGAGATATTTTAAGGAAAAGTGTCATCTGTCTCCATTCTGGAATGATTCACGGAACAACGATTCAGTGTTTACTGACAGGACGCAAAAGCTGATCTTCTTGGAGATCAGGCGATGGTGCAGAGATTGGGTGAGTTAATTCTTTCAAAATCATCTTGCAATGTTTCACATAAGACAATACAACAGTAATTGAATTGTAAATGCTATTGTTTTTCCTAACCACATTGTAAAGTATTATACTATACTGTATACTTTATATTATAGAATGTATACTATTTTAGTACAATATACTTTAATGCATGTTAGTACAACTTGTTACTGAATGCTGCAACATACTGTATTAACGTTAGTGAAGTGACAAACTGTAATAAATATGGTAGAATATGTTTTCTATATATGACTGTACTGTGTTTGCTACAGTAATCTGTGGTGTATTTAATAACAATATACCTAGATGTCAAAAACACTATGGTACTGGGTAATTTGTTTATATAACGATAGTTGTGGCATTATTGAATCACCACAACAGATTATTTCAAATACTTTACTTTATGGTTAAAAAACTAAATTGCTCTAGTGTTTTTAATGTGGGAGTGAATCTAAAATGCTTTAAAGTTACTTAAATCTAGTTTATTGATTTATTAAATTATATTAGACGCTGCACGATGAATTCAACAAAGCAACACACCATCTGCTATGCTGAATCACCTGCTGTGTTGCTTGTTTATTGGAACGAATGGAAGTTGATCGTAATACTCAGTATTTGTTCCCATCACTGGCACGTGCCTCTGAGAATTATTAATGAATATAATCCATCTAAAACATTTGCTTCACTTTAAATCAGGTTGGTTTGACATTATGCAGTGCTGTTAATCTGCTCAGTCACATTTTTGAGTCCCTTTATTAATCAGGGGTCACCACAGAGAAATGAACCGCCAACTTATCCAGCATAGGTTTTATGCAGCAAATGCCCTTCCAGCTGCAACTCATCACTGGGAAACACTCATACACTCTCATTCACACATGCACTACGGACAATTTAAGCTTACCCTACCTATAGCACATGTCATTGGACTGTGGTGGAAACCGGAGCACCCGGAGAAAACCCATGCGAACACGGGGAGAGCATGAAAACTCCACACAGAAATGCCAACTGACCCAGCCGAGGCAAGAATCAGCAACCTTCTTGCTGTGAGGTGACAGCGCTACCCACTGTGCCTCAAAATGGATGTTTAATTTAAAAAATAAAGGTTCCTCATTGGAATCTTTGAATTCTGGAGAACCTTAACCTACATTTTTAATGGTTCCATTGAAAACCGTTCACTGAAAGGATAGGTTGAAATAGCCCCGGGAACCCACAATGGTACCTTAATAACTAGAAATGTAATCTTTTAATAACTTTAAAAATAATGCAAACTTCACAAACATATTTGGAATTATCCCAGATAACATGCAAATGTGGGCCCCTTTAGGCAGTTATGTGGCACTGGTGGTATTCCTTCGGCCCAGACAAAATGAATGGGCCATTTAAGGAAAAGATTTGGCACTTATGGCAAAATGTAATCTGAATGTGAGCCTAATGCGACCCATGTGGAAAATGATAAATTTGGCTTAAATGATGGAGGACAAATGTGGGCCACAGTTGGCAAAAATGTGGCATAGTCATTTAAGGGTAATCTGGGTCTAAACCTAAAGTGTCTCACATGTGTAGGAGCAAATGTGGCCCAGTTATCTTAAGACATATGTTTGCCACTTTTGGCAAATATTTGGCACAGTAAGCTCTGACTATTGCGGCTGTGAGCCTAAAGCGGCCCAGAGAAGATATGGCAAATGTGGCCCAGTTATCTTAAAACATATGTGGACCACATAGACTAAAGTCACCATCATGGAGAAAAGTGTTTGCTTTAGTTGGGCTCAAAGCCTTAAACCTCTTAATATAAACTTTTTCTTTGGGCTGCTGTAACTTTTAAGAACTTTCATTTTTTTTCATTCATTCATTACAGCAAAAGTAAGCCAAGTAAAAAAAAAAAAAAAAAAAAAAAAACTATAAAATTAAGTGAGGCACAACCTGTGATGAAATAATATAATTCACTGATGTTAACCAATGTATCCATTATTAGAAGTAACTTAATAACATGCTTGCACATGCCACAGAATTATGAAGGTTTATAAACAAAAAAAATTCTATGGGTCAACTTCTGCTTACAGAGATATCAAAAATTAGCGTATGAACCTTAGCAATGGTGACAATTAACTAAATGAACAAAACTCAAAAACAGGAGCCTAAAAGTGATAAAATCAACAACATCAACATAAACAGCAGAATCAACAGCAAATAATGAAAACTGTAGCATCAATAAGCTATAGAATGTATTCATACTGCAATGCATGTTGAGATTTTTGTACTTTGCCACACCCAGCAAGTGTAAGGTGTAGGCTGGATCTGGACCAGAATAAAAGCAAACTGTGGCCCAGAATAGGGTCACTTCTGGTTCATTTGGTTCAATTGTGGCAGATATGTGGTATTGCTTTGGCTTAATTGTGCCCCATATCTGGAAAACAGAAGTGGACTGCCCAATTGCCATCATTCCATGTGGTATGTGGGCTGGATTTAAGTGTCTGGTGTGGGCCAGATTTGAGCCATGTGAATTTTGCTAGCTGGGATCCCAATTGGCAATTTTCACATTTAACAATAACATATTCTAAACAAGCCCCAGGTCCATTTTTAAATAAACTGTGAAAAAATCTCCCTGTTAATAAAGTCTAGATGTTTAAAGAGCCCCTATTATGGGTTTTTGAAAATGACATTTGCAGTGTGTAACAGCTCTAAGTGAAGTGAAATATCCAGCTAAGGCTTAAATCTAAAAGAAGCGCAGCTCGGCCTCACGCAGCATCGCGCCATGCAGCGCTATGCATTTTAGAATTCTAAACATAGATTTCTATCAGGGTACACACTGGCACCTTATATTTCTGTCGCGCCACAGAGCACCATCTGAATAGTTTCATTTTAAATAGCATGCAAATGTGCGCATCTGGTCTGCGATACTTCCAACTGTCATGTGTGCGCCGTGTCGTGGCGCATCCGGTGTGTGACCTGCTTAAGTGTTACTTTCTCTACCCAAAGATGAGGCTGTAAAGAATAAGTGGTTGAAGTTAATTTTTGCAAAAATACCTCAGCATTATAGCCCCAGCCTTGTGCTGTGTTCCCATCATTTTTCTAATGAGTGCTTCAGCAATCTACATGCTTACAACAGGGGATTCATCGGCCGTTTGTTAAATGAAGAATCAGAAAAGACTTGATGTATGGGACTTTGTCAGAGCTTGACAGGAACTTTACAGTACACAGTTCATGGATCAGTTTCTTCCTCCATTTCAGAAGTGTAAGTAAGTGTACTTAAAATGGTTGCCTCCTTGTTTTTTTTGCTTGCAAATTATGTATTTAATTATGTATAGTTACTTGTAATCACTTGTACTGTATCTGGTTAACTCTTTATATTCTCATATCGCATCTAAAGCCACGTTGAAAACACGACGCGTGCCTGTTTGTTTATGGATTTAAATGCATTTGTGAGCTTGCGATTCATTGCCGCTTGTCGTTGCTATGGCCACCGTCAGCTGTTCCTACACACGTGCGGCGGTCAAGTTTCAAAAAACTTCAGCTTTCACCACTGTGTCGATAAATACTGAATGTGTGTCGTTGTTTTTACTTATGCTTAAGAATAGAGCAATATGCTGGTGTTAAACTGCATTGCTTTAATGCATTCCTGCATTGGCCTCACACATACACTCTGCACTCTGACTACTTGTTGATAAGCCGTGGTGGGCATATCTCTCTGTCTTGCGTTGAACACAGTCGCCCAATCACAACAGACTGGTCATCGGACTAATCAGCACAGATTAGCATCGCGCTAAGGAGAGGTTTGGGAACAAATGATTCACTGAACGAATCATATGTGAGTCGCTTGGATAATTAGGTAAAAATAAATGCATATTATAAGACAATGAAAGTGTTTTTTGACCTTGCATGCATATCAACCTGTTGTTGGAGACCCCCAAAACCAAAATATGACCCTTATTGATGCATAATAGAGGTACTTTATAAGTACTGGGTTGCGACGAAGGGCATCTGCTGTGTAAACATATGCTGGATAACTTGGCAGTTCATCCCACTGTGGCAACACCTGATGAAAAAAAGGACTAAATGAAGGAAAATAAATGAATGAATAAAGTGTACACTCAAATGAATATTTAATTCAGTGTGTTAGAGTATATGCTGTTTCATTGCAAAAATTTGTAAAATTTACCAAAATAATAGTTTCTACGCCATTTTTGTCCTGTGTACTATTCATACAAACATTGCTGTTGTAGTTTAGAAAAAAAACATGTGCATGCAGGCCTAAATAAATCATTAAAATTTGATTGGGAGCAAATATTTTAGTATTCCATACTGCTATAATTCACAGCATGATGTAATTGGAATTTACAGCAGCCATTGTAATGACTGTATTAACAGTTCATGGTCTGCTTAATTGGAAGCTGCTAATATGGAATTCTTCTACACCAGATTATGGTACATTATCATTTTTGAACATGTTTATACACCTATAGATTATAGCTTATAGAGCATTGTTGATTGTTGAGGAGGATTAGGTAACACACGAGAGAGATTTGACATACTGTTGTGTCTGTAGATGTGCCCTTGAACAGTCTGTTGGTTTATTATTTCATCAGTTCATTTTGAATGAGGCAGGGATTAAAGAGAGTTTGCCAGTTGCTGGAGAATTGGTGTCACAGGGTTGCATAACCACAGACCACCATCTTTAAGTTACTTTTAAATGCCTCACTTGACCTAGAAAGATAGTGGGGATCTTTGCTTTTAATTCAGTCAGTTGATTGAACTAGAAAAAGTCCCATTCTCTCCTGACTAAGAGATATAGCTACTGTAAGTCCCTCATTGTGCTTCCCTTAATGTGCTTAGTAGTATTTTATAATGCTGCAGAATGCTGTCGAGACTAATTACAATGAATAGGCATAACAAAATCGATACTGGCTTTGTTCGTGTTTGGTTGTGTTTTTGTTTGTGTATTGTGTATTTAAATTTTACACAACTTTCACACAAGCAGCCCTATAAACAATCATTCAACAAGAACAAAGATTGTTATGCTGGAAATACACATTAGATTTTTAGAGAGCAAAAAATAAAACAGTGTTGTGTTTCAGCAAATTTGGGACCAAAACACTTGCATAAATGTATTCCTAAATTCCTAAAATGAAACCATTTAGAATAATCCTTCTAGCTCAATTACTTTGCCTCCTACATAAACTACTGTAATGTCTTGCACTGTATAACAATATAATGGCTTTTGTAAAGTTTTCAGATGTAGGTAATTTGTGATTGGTCAGCCACTGCTTATTGTGAGGTGTGCCACTTCTTGATAACAATCAATTAAAATTGATGTGAGTATTATACTTTTTTTTTTCCAGGGGCTTAAAATTTGGTTTGCTAATGAGATATAAAGCTTACATGTAACGTTTAGTATACAATTATAAACAGTTGTCAGGACATTTGGGTGTATTGGACTTACCTTTTTATACAAATAGAGCTTCTTGCATTTTGCATATAGATATTGATTATATTGCCGATGAAGGACCTCAGTATTGATATTGATTGATAACTCTTTAAAATAATGGTTCGTTAGTTAATGTGTTTACTAACATGAACTAAATATGAGCAATCCAGCATATATTAATCATAGTTTAGCATTTACTAATGCCTAATTAAAATCTAAAGTTGTGCTTGTTAACATTAAATAACGCACTGTGGGTTCATGTTTACTATCAATGAACAACTTTGTTTTCATTAATTAACATTAATGATGTAATAAACTGATGCTTCCTAATAGAGAACCACTATTATAAAGCATGTCTTGATTGTGGCACAAAATTAATCCAATCAATGTTTTGTCCAAAATGAACACTGTCTATGAAACATCTCCATCACAGTCATAGTGCATTGTAGAGATTTAAAAACTGCTGATACAAGTTGAAGCACAATTGCTTGTTGTCCATATATCTAGAAGGCAAAATAGTTTAGTTTTCTTTTTTTTGCTGACTCAAATATATTGTTTTTCTGCTTTGCAGAGATAAATCATGGCAGGGACGACAGGGAATGAAGAATCCCACAAATTGGCCTGTGGGTCCCAGAGGCCGGGACTACAGCTGCAACAGGACACAGACCAGAGAGGCATAGTGATCCAGCTGACGGACACTGAAGGTGAATGGGACAATCTTGATGACAGCGACCTCATATTCACCTTGGACTGTGATGGCAAAAAGTCACTAAGCTCCATCCGGAGCCAAAGACCATGTTCAGTCGACATTCAGACGGAATGGGGTACTGGATCATCAGCATTCAACGTTCCTCTTTCTCCATCTTCACCAGGCTCCCTGGGAAACTCTTTCCCCATAGGATCTGCCTTCCTCTCTCCCACTCATCGTCCCTTGAGCAGCTTGGTGAAGTCACTGTCTACAGAGCTAGAGCTGAAAGAGTCTTCTCTGAAGCCCAAGCCACTCATCAGCCTCGTAAAGTCCATATCCACCGAGCTTTCTCGCAGCGAGCCGGAAGTGTCTCAATCTAGATCAGATTCCAAGCTCAATCTGCACTTATGGGCGCAGTTCACCCAGCCCAAAAGCCGCAATGGAGACTCACGTACAGCACCTCCAACTCCAGTCAACCTATCCCCGACCGAGACCAAAGCCAGCTTCTTTAAAATGGAGTTGGAGGACACCCGACGCAAGCTCTCAGAGGCCATGCAGGAGCCTCTGAGCATGTTCAGTAAGATTATGCGTGAGGACAGTGTTGGAAGCCCCAAACACCAAAGGAGCACAGGATCAGTGGACTCTCCAAGCTATAAAGGCTTCGGAATTGGGAAATCAAACACTGATTTGACTGCATCTGAATCCCCTAAAAGTGCTAGGAAAGCAGACAATGAGTTTCTACCAGAGTGCAACTGGCCTGTCAGGCATCGCAAACGGTGTATGCAAAAATCCTCTCTTTCTTATGACTACCATAGCAGACAGGTAGACACTGGGAGTGTATTTGAGTCCAGAACTCATGCAAGTGTGAGCACGAATATGGAGAGAAATGATCAAGATGGTTTGACAGAGCATGGGATAGAGCAGTGCTCTTCAGCAGTGCCGGGAGTGGGTCTTTTCTTTGTAGCAGTTCTGTCATATTGCTACCTTATCTTACCTTTGTCAGCCTATTGGTCTGGCCTGTTCCTTGGCTTAGTCTTCGGATTGATGTTGGGACTTGTGTTAATCCATTGGGGCTCCATCAGACCACTATCCACAAGTAAACAGCACAGACTACATGGGACCTCCTGTGATAACATTCTCTTTGAATCGTTACAGAACAATCCATTTTCTCTGAAGGTGAGTGAGATGCATTTAAAGAGGACCAATTACGCAAAAATTACTTTTGAAAGGGGTTAAACACTGTTTGTGGCAAAAGTGTGTAAATCTAACCTTTAACCACACTTCATAAAAACAGAAACACTTTGATTGACATTCTCCTTTTCATTAGCCTAGACAGCCCTAAGTTAAAAGCAGCCGTCTATCATTAGAGTTTTTGCATCATACCCACCAGAGATAATGTCAGCCACCAAGAGGCATTATAAATGCACAAATGAACACTATAGGTTCCATAAATGAACTTCTTCTGAGCCACTTTTTTAAGTTTTCAGTTTCTCACAGAGATTACATAAGTCCTGTTTGAAATCTGCTGCTATGGTGATGCATAGGCATTTGTAGCTCTGCTCTCTTTTGAAAAGAGGGCTGGGAGCACAATCTCATTTGAGTTTAAAAGTGACAGTCACCAAAGCGACACAGTTTAGGTCAAAACCTAAAAAAGGGCAGTTTCAAAGAGTTATAAAAATGTTTGTGCAGTATTTTGAGCTGAAAGTTCACATACACGCTCCAAGGACACCAGAGACATTCACTGTGGTGACCCCAAATTAATAAAGGGACTAAGCCGAAAAGAAAATAAATGAATGAACGAATGAATGAATGACACTTTATAAAATGATTTGATAGAGTATTGACACATTTAATTATATGATTTAATGACAAATTCAGTTTGTTCCTCTAAAAATCTTTACATTTATGATGTCAGGATTAAAAAGCTCTCATGACAGCCTTTATGAACAGCCCACAGGTATTCACTTATAATTACCACTCAATCAAAATAGATATATAGATACAGTGGTATATATAAAACATATTCGAATCCCTGCTTTTAAAATCAGCACTTTCTAGTAATAAAACATCCATTTAAATGGGATGGTTTTTAATAATAAAGTTAAATCCCAAAACAGCATCAGTATCACAGGTAACAACAGCCCTACAGACTGCTTTTAAGCTATTACTTGCACTTTAATGTGTCAAAGCTAATGTCCTCTGGGAATCAGTTAAAAAAAAGAAACACTGCAATGAATTTCACAAAATAAACATTAAGCATCTTGCTTTTCTCCAAAGACCGAGCTAAGCCCTCATTACTGCTCTGTTCTCTGATTAATTCTGTGCTTCAGGAATAACACACACCCACTTCTTGTCACATCCAGCTACAGCTTTTATCCTTTTTTAGCTTTTATGTCCCACTTTTTCAATTTTATGTGTTAACTTTATGGTGAAATGCAGTGATTTAAGCAGAGACTGTTTCTACTTTTCAGGGCTGGATGAATGAAATGTACACATATGATCCAGAGACCTACCAGCCATCTCTCATGCATTCTGTGCATGCCACTTTGGACGGTCCCTGTTTGCGACTTGACTACCCACGTAACAACATTCCCCGCTGGGCTACCTTGGACGAGCCCTGCTACGAAAAGCATTTCATCCACTCACGGATATTTCGACTCACTGGAAGCAAGGTTGGCGTACCACTGATTTCAGCCACTTAGTTAAAAGTGGTGCATTGCTCTTTAATGACAGAGCGACACAGTTTTTTTTCTCTAAACCCAAATAGCTGTGTGTCAGAACGCTCTGTAGATTCCGTGTAATTCTAATGAAGTTGTTGCCTTGGTAACAGGTATTTCTTCTGCCACTGGCTTTGGCACACAAGAGAGTGTGGAACAGGAAGTATCCGATCTGCATAAGTTTGGCTGAAGGAGAAAAAGCTTTGGAGGAAGGCGAGACGGTAGAGGTGCAGAAAGCTGAGAAACCTGCAACTAACATTTCCCATCCTGTCACACTCTACCTGTTTGGTCGAACAGGACGGGAGAAGGAGGAATGGTTTCATCGACTGTTTTCTGTGTCCATTCAAAAAGAAGAGGACCATTATGAATCTACATTTGGTGGTAATTTTGCAATCAGTTTTGATTCAAAGTAAAGACTTATAAGGGTCCTTGATTACGATTTTACTTTATTTTTTACTTTCATAAGTATGTAGTATTGTTTGACTACTTCTGCAGTTACAGCTTTCAAGGTTTAAATCAAAAGGAGATATTTTCTTTTATACAACAGTACTGTCTGGTTCTCGAATCTGATTGGCTGATAGCTGTGCAATATTCACAGCTATCAGCCAACTCGTACAGCTTCCTCACCCTTCTGTATTACTCCGCCCACATAGAGTGACAGCAGATCAATAAACTCACTACAGTTTGACAAATATTGCACCTGTTGGACAACATAATGTACTTTTGAGATGTAGTTGTAGTTGTTTAAATTTGCAACTATGCAGTTTATTTATAAGGATAGTGCCTATTTTAAATATTTATAATTTCGGAGAGACGTCCATCAGCCTGTCATTGAGCAAAGCAAGGACGGTCAACGTTGTCCATCCACAAGATGATGACAGAGACAGCATAATAAGCTCTTAGAGGAGAAAAACTCAGTGTATTTTTAAATTACAGCTGATCAAATCATAATTAAATTGGTAAGTCATTTTCTAAGTCGATCTCTCTCTTTTGTATGTTGTAGTGCTCTCTTTGTATAACCCTCAGTTACTTTTTGGTTGGCCATCTGTTTGTTTCCAATGCTTCTCCTGTTTTCGATACTGCAGACTAGTTCAGTAAAAAGAAAAAAGAAAGAACTGCCTGCATGATCCATCGCAAAAACAACAGTAATCTGGTAGTGTTTGCGCTGCTTTGGCTTTTTCAGGGTTAATTATTGTGATCTCCTGATTGCAACAGAATAATACTGGGACATGTCTCTAGACTGATGGCATTTCATGCTGTTCAGCCTTATAATCTTAAAATGTGATCAAAATCACCTATTTTGTCATCATTTTAGATATTATGCTAGAGAATCATTAAAATACTAGCTCTAAAGTGATGTTGGAGAATTAGTAAAGGCTTCTGCTGTTCTGGCGTCAGCTGCAGATGTGAATGAATGGCGGAAGAAAGTAGTTCCTCATACAAAGGGATTTTTAGACTCTCCGTGTTTGATTTAATATTTTATATACACGATTATGTTGTCGAACTGTTGTTTAAATGCAATATCACACTTGTAGCAGTGCGATATGGCTGTATACCATCACTGGTGGGACACTAAGGCACTTACACACTGCTACGAGTGTAATATTGCTCATTTACAGAATTTACAATTTAAGGCTGGTTGAAATTAGAATGAAGTATTTTGTAGATTTGTGACATCACAAAGCCTAAAATGTACATAAACATCGCCTCTAGGCATGATGTTTTCTTCAACATCAAATATAAAGCTAGTGAATCAGAACGCACTGCCCAGCTGACCAATCAGAGCTCACTATGCCAAGCTGACCAATCAGAGCTCACTACATATTTCTGAGGGAGGGATTTCACAAAACTAATCATCAGACTGTTTTTAGGAGAACAGATAAAGTTGTGCAGAAAATAGGTAAAATATGTGAAAAATAATGTGATTTCTTTGAAAACGGAGCATGAACATGTTACACTGAACCCCATAAACACAATCAAATCTTTAAAAATAGATGATCGACCACCCCTTTTTTAGGGCTGTGCGATTAATCGAAAAGTAATTGAAATTGACATTCAGAACCTATAATAGATCAAATTTTTTCAGGTAAATTTTTCAATTACTTTTCCTACCGCGTGTAGAGTCACGTGACCCTGCCCTGTTAAGCCTGATTTATACTTCTGCGGCCACTTTGCAGCCACATCTGATCTCTTGTCAAGCAGAACGATGGACTCTTTCTTGAGCCTTACTCTGCACTACACTGACGATGATTGAATGCTGCGCCAGAGATGCCTTGAGATGGCAACTTTTCCATTACATTAAAGCTATTATTTACATTAAAATATTTGTTTACAGAAGATCAAAGAAATGCAGTGTTTAAAATATTATTTACAGGATATACAAGATTTATTTTATTTAGAAGACATAATGCTTATGTTCTACTTTTAATATGAACAACGTTGAAAATAATTTATATTGTTTCCAAAAGTGCAAGTATTTTCCCTTTTTTATGATTTTAGGCAAAGTGTGTTTTAATTTCAGTTGTTCAATGATGATGTTCAATAAATTGTCATAGATAGTAGATGGTGTGTGTTTCCTTCAGAATCAAGAAAATCACCCTTCATTCAAAAATGAGGACAAAAAAAATGTAATAATCGTTCACGAATCATAATTGAGTTAAAATGTTCAATTAATTAAGATTTTGATTTATGCCAAATCGCCCAGCCCTACCCTTTAGAGTCGATCTGTCATACTTTTTAATTTAGGCCTTTCATGTACTGTATAATTAAATTGTGAACATAAAATGTCTTTTAAAAGAAAGTGACTGCAGTCCTGCTTTCTGCACAAACCTATGTAGATTTGCTACAGATTTACATAAACAAGCCTATGGCTTTCATTGGGTGTCTATGAGCAACGTCTCCTTTGATCTGAGGCCTAGAAGAAACACCTGACCATCGGACTATAGCTGACCAATTAGAGCAGAGCAGACTTTTGTAAAGGAGGGTTTTAGCGAAACCAGATCTATGAACAAACCATTTCAGACACTTTGCAAAAAGAGGCGATACTGACAAAATCATGACAAAATGAAAGTGTTTTTTGACATTGGATGTATGCAAACCTATTTTAGTAGACCTTTAAAAGAAAGCTAGAAACATCAAAATAGCCAGCATAGGCTCATTCTGAAAACGTAGCCCTATATACATTTCTGAACATTGTGAATTATGTAGCCACAAGTACGCATGGCTGCATTTCATGTTTAAAATGAATGCTATGAGGCCATATGATGTGTTCCTTTTCATGCTTACCAGCTTTACTGCTGTTGCTGTTTTGTCCGGTTAGCTCTCCATAGATGTTGGCAGACTTGAGACGCAGAGAAAAGTTGACCTCGATGACGGTGTTGGAATCTGGCGGAAAACAAAAACTGCAAAAAAAAAAAACCAAACAAAAAAAAACTACTGTAGCTCCTGGAATGTATTTTCTGCTCTCCAGAAATGTATAGCGGTACGTTTTCAGAATGAGCCTGGGTTCAAAATAGCACTATGTGTCAATATGTGTCAATTAAAATATATTTAGTGGTTGAATGTTTAGTAGTTTTGCTGTTTAAAATGTATTTTATTTAGTTTTTTCATTTTTAAATACTTAATTATAAAATATTTATTTAATTGATAAACTACAATTTATAATTTTGAATAAATATTTGTGTTCCTCTTCATTTAGAATGGAATAGTTTAATTTCACTTTTTAATATTAACATATTAAAAAACATACATTACATTTATTTAGGAATAATTTCAGATTTATATATTTGAGAGTCATGGCATGGTTATTTAATCTATCAGTAATGTTAAGACATTTTCAATAAACAAGCCACCTCATACAAAAACTAAAGTTTACATTAATAAATTAGGAGCAGTGTTTTTTGAAGAAGTTGCTTTTATTCTATAAAATCATAAACCAATATTCTAATCATTTATTTTGCTCTGCAGATAAATCTGTATCACATGAGGAGAACCTTTTCAGTCAGTCCCATGGTGGTGAAGGCTCAGTTAAGGACAGCAGTGAAGATGTGTTTCACAGTGATCTGCTTGGCAGAGTAAAGGAGGACATTGTAGCAGACTACAGCTCTTACATGACCAGTCTGATGTTCTCAGCACATGCCAGTCCTCCACAAAGCCCCAGCCAGAGCAGCACACAGGGCAGCCCTACGGAAAAAGAGCAGGTGAGCAGCACACAATGCAGCTTTATCTGTCATTGGGCAAACTGTGTCACCCCTTTAAAGGAACACTCCACTTTTTTTGGAAATGGGCAATTTTACAAACCCTCAGAGTTAAACAGTTGAGTTTAACCATTTTTGAATCCATTCAGCAGGTTTGAGGGGGAAACATTTAGCTTAGCTTAGCATAAATCATTGAACGGGATTAGACCATTAGCATCTCATGTTAAAATCTTGCTTTAAAATGATCAAAATATTTCAGTAATTTTCCTATTTAAAGCTTGACCCTTCTGTATTTGCATTGTGTCCTTAAACAGTTTTTTTACAGTGTAATGCATTATTATATTTATATTAAAATATATATAAAATAATATAAATATAATGCTTTAAAGTATAAAGTATAATGCTTTAAAGTAAAATATATAAAATTATATAAATATAATGCTTTAAAGCAGTGGTATCAAACTCAATTCCTGGAGGGCCACAGCTCTGCATAGTTTAGCTCCAACCACCTCCAACTTACTCCTGCTTAATAGTCTCTAGTAGCCTTGAACAGCTTGATTAGTTGGATCAGCTGTGTTTGATTAGGGTTGAAGCAAAACTGTGCAGAGCTGTGGCCCTCCAGGAATCCAGTTTGAGACCTATGCTTTATATAGTTAAAAAAAAATTATATTAAATTCATGTCAGAGTCTTCAAAAGGGAATTACAATTATTAATGATAAATAATCCATTTATAAAATAAATTTATTTTAAGCTTAGATTACAAGCATCTGATTTTACCACTTTCATTGTTGTACAACCCTTGGACTGCCGTAGTAGAATGGTACCAATGGGGTACCAGTTCTCAATATTTTGGTATGCTTTCAACTAAAAAGGTGACCCAACTTTATATTAGTTGACCTTTACTACTATGTGCTTGCATCAAATAATAAATACAATGTTCTTACTGCATTCATAATGCATTGCAGAACACTTGCAGTGCTCTTGAGGTGGGATACTGGTAGGGTTAGGCACAGGCTTGTTGGTATGGGTGGGATTAAGGGTGGGTTAAGGGATGGTCAACAGTTTGATTACAGAAATTAAATACAAATGTAATTGCATGCAGGTATTCAGTCAATCACCAGTACAATGTAAAAACTTGTATTTACACAATAAGTATATTGTAACAAATGATTAAGTTCAGTTTAAGGACATATTAGTTAAGGCTACGTAATATAAAGTGGGAAAGTAATTTTGTTATTTTTGGCGTGAACTATCCCTTTTACTGTCTCTGGATAAATGTGCTTTGACATGCCTGCCTTTTCAGCTTTTCATATTGGTGAACTGTTAATATATAAAACTAGGTAAAATATTTGGCTTAAAAATTATCTATGAAAAATTAAATAGTGCTTTTTTCCCCTGTGAGGTGTCAAAAGTGTGTCAGATGCTTTGAAGCAGTGGCTAAAAAGGATAGTGAGCTTTGCCTGTTTTATAGCATTTAAATATTCAGAAGGTTCTCATATATTTTCCTAGATAGATATGAAAATGCACCACAAGATTAACATCAGGATTAGATTACATGTTCTCATTTTAAAAACGCTAAGATTTTACAAACTTTCAGCTTAAACTAATGATTGAGCTCAGGGTCAGTAATGTCTGCTTTTAAAATGTTTTCAAAAGTATTTTGTGCTCAACAAGGCTGCATTTATTTGAACAAAAGTCTAGTAAAATAGTAATATTAAGTCATTTGCATTTGTGTTCCCTGATTTTTTTTGTGGGAAAACTTTTATTTATTTAAATTTAAACATTGATTGAGTGTATTCACATCCAAATAGATGCACTTATATCTGAACTTTGAGAAATGCACATTGGATTATTTGTGCGTGTATATGTGTGTATATATATATATATATATATACATATATATATATATATATATATATATATATATATATATATATATATATATATATATATATATATATATATATATATATATATATATATATATATATATATATGATGTCATATTATTTAAATATATATTTCTTGGAATGTCAAGATCTTTTACATTATTTTAAAGCACATTTATCTAGGTCTAAAGGATGTTGGGTGTGCAGTGTATGTCTGTAAATGGCTGCTGCATAAAACTAGGTGATATGTTTGGCTAAAGATCAGCCATGAATTATTAAAATAAGTAGTTTTTTTCCCTCTAGCTTGTCAGAAATGTGTCAGATGCTCGGAGGCACTTGCTAGAAATGTTAGCCATTTTTATCTTTGTAACAGTTAAACACTGTTACAAAATGTGAATATTCTTAAACTGTATGCTATTTTATTTATAACACACAAAATTTTCATAATGTTATAAAAAACTAAATTTTTAAGAAAAAAAATTAAGAAAAAAAATCCTTACGTTACACAGTTTAAACATAAAATTTAAGATATACCTGTACCACTAGATCACAGAGTGTTTTGTTTTCAGTTGATGATCGATAGTAGCATTTTATTTGAATCTAAATTGTGTTTGTTTAGACAACTATTTAAATGAAAAGTGGGACAAATTAATTGCAAGGGTTTCTTCACAACTTTTTTCTCTCTTTTTTGACTCTTTTAAAGCAGACATTTTGTTGCCATGAGGATGAAACAAGGCCTGTCTGGTTGAATGCACTGATTGGTCGGATCTTTTGGGACTTTCTTCGTGAAAAGTACTGGGCTGATAAGGTCCAACAGAAGATACAGAGAAAGCTGAGCAAAATTCGGGTAAGAGAACAGAGAGTGATGACAAGATGTTCTAGAACATGACAAGCAGGTTGAACATTTACTAAGTGCCAATTAGGAGTAAAACTCAGCTTAGGTGGGTATGTCAAACAGTAGACCTTTCTCATAGATATTTACATTAGATGTCGCCTACCCTGTTGTTGTTCACTGGAGGGAATGCGTCAATAGAGCCGCCATTTTAGGGAAGCGCTCCTTTGAAATGAATGCAGGACCAAGGTGCAGAGGAGGACTGTGGCCATCCAGAGACAGAGATATATATACACATATATACAAACTGTAAATCTACGATTTCAAGCCTTTCAAGCCTTTTTGCGATCGGAAGTATTCCCGGTGGTCAGTTTTCAATTTTTTTTTTTATTATTTGATCTAATCCGTGTCCTGAAGGACACTCCCTCTCCCGTTTTCACTTCTCATTCTAACTGAGGGAGCGATTCGTTTGTGAATGAATCTCCGTTATGAACGACTTGTTCTCTTAACCGACAATTTTACAAGTTTCTGGCACCACAGTGTCTTGTCATATTTCATTTATGTTGTTTGCTTATTTTATTCCTAGTATTTGGTGCGAGTGGATGCTACTTTGCCTTATGGTCAGTGCAGTAAGTGACTGTATTATCATCAATAATGTTAGCACAAAAGTTCATAACATACAAAAATACAAAATAAACCAAATGTTACCTATGAATTGTGATGCATTTGTGCTTTGTTTTCTTTGTTTGCTCGTTACCACACAGCGCAAAAGTCCAGTATCTTCACATTGGCACACTATCTTGGCTAGTGCGGTTGAATGACATTTGAGCCCTGAACAAATGTGGCAGCACTATTGACGCATGCTCAGGGTCCGTATGCGATATCTAGTGTATATATCTGGTAATTGCTAGTTTGCTGGTAACTATTATTTATTAGTTCTAATGCCTTAGACTACAAGTGTTATTATTTTGAGTGCTTTTATTTTCATTAACTATTATGGTCTGTCAGACAACTGCATACAGTCTCAGTAGGTACTGCATTTGAACTGTCTGAAAAGCCATAAGTGTTTTATATAGCATGAATATTAGCAGGAATGGAATTTGAGTGCACTATATCCACCATGTTGTCATTACCACATTACTTGCATCATTTCCATTGTGTTCCATCTGTTTCCCAGTGAAGGTTTGCAGCTGGAAGGGCATCCGCTGGGTAAAACATATGCTGGATAAGTTGGCAATTCATTCCGCTGTGGTGACCTCTAATTAATAAATGGACTAAGTCGAAAAGAAAATGAACGAATGAATGTAGAATCTGCCCATTTTAGTGTCTGAAGACTATGTAGCTGTTTTTGTAGCCTGTGGCTTTAAATCCAAATGAGCTGCTTCTCCCTGCCCACCACTCCGACATGCATGTCTGCTTCTCATGCATTACGTCAGATAAACAGCAATCAGTGATAGAGACAGATGAAGCTGAAATAAGGTCCCTAGTCAAAAATACCAAGTAAGTTTATTTGATGTATATGTGGTGGAGTGTATTCAAGCCTTTCTGTGATGATGAGTCTCACACAAATGCCATTTGCAATACACACACACAAACACATATGCGCGTTTACTTGTACCATGCGGCTGTGGTGATTATAGTGGTTAAGAATTACATTGCGATTTTACCATCTTTATTGCAAACATGCACTGTTAAAAGTGTTATACTCATATAAAAAAACTCATATAATTAATTATTGAGGTGCAGCTGATCACAACGTTTGAACGTTTTTTTTTTTTTTTTTAAATATTAAAAAAATTCTGTGGACATGTATATACATGTTGTTATGGAAACATGGCATCTGTCAATCAATTTGGTGGGCAGGGAAAACCGCACTCCTACATCACGTTGCGGTAGGCCTCAAAAATCACCGGGATTTGGGTCCTATTTAAACGTCAGGAAATTTTTAAAAAGAGACTTCTTTTGTTTATATCATTCCAATATGACACTACTACACACTATACATACACACAGTTCTTTCCAAACAGCTTACAAAAGTTAGTTTTCATTATGGGTGCCCTTTAAAACTTCAAAAGCTACACTAAACAATCTACAACTGGTACAATACTCAGCTGCTATAGTTATGACTAGGACCACAAAAACTGCACTTCTGTTTAGTTGTTGAACACTGCTGTTGAATCTTGTCTGAATATTTTCTTTTGTTCTTTTGTTCTTTTCTTTTGTTTATTAGTGTAATTCTTCTTTTTAGAGCTGCTTTGTTTACTTTGTCTCTCTTCCCTAATCTGAATTGTGACTGCTACAGTATAGTTTAGAGTTATTTTCAGATAATTGTATACATTTGTGACCTGACTTGCAACACTTTGTTCTTTTCATGTGAGCAGCCCATAATCACGGTTTTTGTGTCACAGAGCAACTCCGTTGGCATTAAACGGACCGATATGGAAGTTTTGGTAGAGACAAATATCTGATAACTTTTAATATTTTGGACAAAATAATCAAAATATGAACTGCTAAATTGATATTGTGAGACTGACTGCAAAAACAAAACACGCACATGATATATCATACACAAGTATTATGACTGACTTATAGCATGCAGTTGGTATTTCGGAGTTTGCATGTTCTCTCCGTGTTGGCATGGGTTTCAATCCGGTGCTCCGGTTTCCAACACATAAGAGACATGCACTAAAGGTGAATTAAATAAGTTTTTAAAGCTTTAAAAACTAGTTCACAAGAATCCATGTTTGTCTTGTTTGTATTTGCGATTTGAGAAAAATATCTAATTGCAGTTTTTCTGACTGACATTGCGATTTGGTTTGCTATTTAATTTGTGGAGCCAAACTTCGACTCGGTATTCTTTAATGTGAGCAGCACACACGTTGCAGCCTTTCAAGATTAGCTAATCGCAATGTTACAGGACTTACCGCGAGTTATCAAAATTGCAAAACCGTCAAAAAAAATTATATTTCCTTTTTATATAGCCCTTTTTCTACACCAGCTGATTGGTGGAGAGGAGACAGAGTGATGAAGCCAATTTTGTTATGGGGATGATTAGGAGGCCATGGACGACAGAGGCCAGTAGACAAATTTGGCCAGGTTGCTGAGGTTAAACCCCTACTCTTTTTTGAAGGACATCCTGGGATTTTTTTATAGCCCGTTTCCACTGAGTGGTACAGTACGGTACGGGTCGGTACAGGTCAGCTTTATCAGTGCAGCGTTTCAACTATATCAGTGCCTAAAGGGTACCAAGGGTAAATTTTTGATGGACGGGGTGTACAACAGAAAGTTTCAGTCGACGTCAATCTTGCTCGAGGAAATGTCAAAGTAAAGCTGTACAGGTCATTCACATATCAAACGAGAAGCACTTCTCATAAAACAGATGCTTTATACACATAAATACTTGTGTATGAATGTTCATTACTAACCTTTCTATGAACATGATTTGATTATAACTGCTGATCAATGACAGTGTGAACGTCTGCAAATATATAAAATAAATAAATAAAATAAATGCAATATATGATAAAATATATGAACACATAAAATATATGAACACATACAGACCCTTACAGTCTCCGATATGTTACCAATTACAAAAAAACTGCACACAGCAAACATTCACACCTTACTTGGGTTTAAAAACAACACACAACATATAGCCTACAGTCAGAGCAAACCTCTCATCTGTATCTTTAATCTTCGCCAGCACATGTAACCTCTCTTAGAGAGTAATTCCGTCATTCCGAGTTCATAATAGTCCAAAAGGCGGTGATAAACATGGCAGTTTGTTCTTAATTCAGGTTGCTGAAACTATTTTATTTAGTTTTTTTTTTGCTTCTTTTTTTTTTTTCATGCTTCACTCTCACGTTTGTCCTTTTCTGAAAGGATCGCATATCAGAAGCGTTTCAATGATCACGCGCACGTTATTATCATCAGCTCAAGTTCGTTATTTCAAACATAGACGTGCACATGAGCGATCACAAGCTCCCTGGAGAAAGTGAAACCTATCGCACTTTTAGAGAGCCTCGTAAAACAACAACAGGACATGCCAGATTTTGTTCTTCTTGGCTTTGTAGCTGTACACCAAGACAACGACACAGTTTGTATGAGCTTGGGTCAACCATGGCTTGTTAGTATATGCATATAGTTTTATGATGTAATGTCTCGGCTGTGTATTTAAAACATGGTGGTTCCTTTGTTTTCATTCTGGCTAGCTCCACGACCGAGTGACGCTTCTCTGTAAACAAATAGCGTTCCGCTGCGCATCTAGGTCCACCTTTTGGTACCCTTTAGTCCTACTAGGTACCCTTTGCAAAGGGTAACCAAAAAGTGGTATGGTACGGTTCGCTTTTAGGTACCTTTTAACAGTGGAAATGGCATAAAAGCTTACCAAACCATACCGTACCACTCAGTGGAAACGTGCCAATAGTGACCAAAGAGATTCAGTACCTTAGTTTAATGTGTAATCTGAAAGATGGTGCTCACTATGCATTATAGAGTCCCCATCACTATACTGGGGCGTTAGGACCCACATCGATCGCAGGTTGAGCGCCCCTGCTGGTCTCACCAAAACTACTTCCGGCAGCAACCTAGCTTTCCCATGTTGCCTCCTATCCATAATTTACCTTGAAACTAGTAATTGTGTCAACAGTATGAAATATTCACATATTTTTGATGGCCCGTGAAAAGTATTTATAGCTTGTAAAGATTCTCAAGTTACCAAAAACTGGAACATTCATTGTATGTATATTTTATGCCACAACATTTTGTTTTACAATATATAATTTTTTTTTTCTTTTGATCGTCATGGTTTTGAATAACTGGAATAAATACTAGTGTGATGTTAATGTTTACCCTCCTTTACCACAGTTGCCTTACTTCATGGATGAACTGACCCTCACTGAACTGGCCATGGGCTCCAGCCTGCCCCAGATAACAGGAACATCACTACCACAGGTCAACAGCAGAGGTGAGTGTGGGTCTCTTAAGAGCCTCTTATGAAAAAGCAGATTAGGTCATTCATCCGTCATGACTGCTTGAGAGAGCGTGTGTGTGTTATTATGCTGCTGCACTGAGCAGTGGATGAGATGTTATTATCCTTCAGTAATCTCAGGGATCAAAGGAGCAAAATAACGTCACGTCGCTCTCCTCTGCGAATTTGCCTGCGAGTGTGCGCGCGCACGTGTGTGTTTACGCACTCAGCTGTATGGTCAAATGCTCACTGTGAAGCATATGTGCAATGTATTATCCCCATGAGAAGTGAAGTTATTATTGTGTGAGGCACAGTGTGTGTCTTTTACTCTCCGGCTCATGATCTGCGGATGTTATGTAACCCGTAATGGCTTTTGACAGAGTCTGGTTCTCTCGCTTAGCTTTATCTCATTTATGGATTTATAATGTGTGCTGGTAGACTTGTGGGTGTTGTATTGTGCTATAATTGTATTTTCATCTATGAATATATGATATCATTTTAAGCTTGACTTTTGACATAAAGATTAATGACACTGGCGTCTAGAGTCTCTGTATTTGTAACTATATTTGTTATGAATACTTTTTTTGGTAAAATTTACACATCATTTTTAAGGAAGTACATATCCATATTGTGTACATGCCAGAAAATAATGTCCTGACATCAGCTCGCTTAGCAACAGTAAGCTTGTAATAATGTTTTATAATTTGTGATGTTTTATAAATATGGGTGACCCGCTGTTTGTCTTTGCGACATTACATCACAAATATACAGTTGAAGTCAGAATTATTAGCCCCCTTTTGAAATTTGTTTTCTTTTTTAAATATTTGCCAAATGATGTTTAACAGAGCAAGGAGATTTTCACAGTATGTCTGATAATATTTTTTCTTCTGGAGAAAGTCTTGTTTGTTTTATTTCGGCTAGAATGAAAGCAGTTTTTAATTTTTTTAAAAACATTTTAGGGACAAAATTATTTCCGATAGTCTACAGAACAAACCATCATTTAACCAGTTATCATCATTAAACCAGTTAAGTCTTTAAATGTCACTTTAAGCTGTATAGAAGTGTCTTGAAAAATAACTAGTAAAATATAATTTACTGTCTTCATGGCAAAGATAAAATAAATGAGTTATTAGAAATTAGTTATTAAAACTACTATGTTTAGATATGTGTTGAAAAATTTGCTCTCTGTTAAACAGATATTGGGGGATGTTGGGCGGATGGGGGTGGGGATGGGGGCTGTAATAATTCAGGGGGGCTAATAATTCTGACTTCAACTGTATACACAGACTACACATTCTGTTGTGAAAGGCTTATCATTTATGCGAGGAAGATAAATGTGAGGAACTGCATATGGAGGATCATTACCTTTTATTACAGCAGCTGGAATCAATGACGGATAGTAAAAGAAAATGTGTGCTAAGGGACATTATTTAGCTTTTTGTGTTATGAGAAAAACAAACCTTTTATGAAATTCAAAAGCTATGCCAATTAAAGATTAGACTGTACAGATTTTTATGTCAAAATGAAATGCTAATACACTACCTGACAAAAGTCTTGTTGCCTATTCAAGTTTTAGGAACAACAAATAATAACTTGACTTCTAGTTGATACTTTGGTATTAGAAGTGGTTTATATGAAAGGCAAAGGCCTCTAGATTATGCTTATTTTACCAAAATAAAATATGATCATGTCTTGATTTTTAATTATTTAATTAGGACAGTAAGATCTGACTTTGCTTAGACAAAAGTCTTGTCGATTAACAGAAATAATGTACAGTATAGACTATAAAGTCATGATGCTGTAGAAAAAGAGTTAACATTGTGCATGACTCCCATGAGCTTAGAGGACTGCATCCATGCATCACTGCAATTACTCTGCAATGACTCAAATCACTTATTAATAAAGTCATCTGGAATGGCAAAGAAAACTTTCTTGCAAGACTCCCAGAGTTCATCAAGATTCTTTGGATTCATCTTCAATGCCTTCTCCTTTATCTTACCCCAGACATGCTCAATAATGTTCATGTCTGGTGACTTAGCTGGCCACTCCTGGAGCACCTTGACCTTCTTTGCTTTCAGGAACTTTGATGTGGAGGTTTGAAGTATGAGAAGGAGCGCTATCCTGCTGAAGAATTTGCCCTCTCCTGTAATTTGTAATGTAATGGGCAGCACAAATGTCTTGATACCTCAGGCTGTTGATATTGCCATCCACTCTGCAGATCTCTCGCACACCCCCATACTGAATATAATCCCAAACCATGATTTTTCCTTCACCCAACTTGACTGATTTCTATGAGAATCTTGAGTCCATGTGGGTTCCAAAAGGTCTTCTGCAGTATTTCTGATGATTGGGATTCAGTTCAACAGACGATTCATGGGAAAAATCTACCTTCTGCCACTTTTCCAAATGATCAACTAAAAGTCAAGTTATTATTTGTTGCTCTTACAACTGGGATCGACGACAAGACTATTGTTATGTAGTGTACACACACTAATTGTTCACACCCAATGCTAGCGATTTCATAACAAAGTATAACTATAACAATTTGCATGGTTTGATGTGGTATAAACTAAATGTAAATCACTGCTCTATTCATTATTATATTTTTTCCTCTCAGTTGGTCAGATCAAAAGTGAAAAACATGTGACTGTCTTGGTCTATGGTCAAAATGTATAATCTCAAAGTATCCACACCGCAAAAAAAAAGGAGAATTCTCCACACAGCAAAGCAATAGATTGATCCATGTTGAGGAGCCGCACACAGACACTTGGATATACTACAAGTGCAGTTGCACATTCCAAACAGAGATGGCGACAAAAAGCTAATCGTATAGAATGCAGTTTTAAAATAGCTAATTTTAATATACTTAAACTACAATTTACTAAATACTTAAAAGCACTTTTTTAAAGTTGTCATCCTTTCTTTAGAATTCTACAGGACTTCTCTGAGACATGTATCTTGCTTTTTTATTTTAATTACTTTATTTTAAGCATTTATATATATATATATATATATATATATATATATATATATATATATATATATATATATATATATATATATATATATATATATATACACACAACATGAACAAACATTGGCTCGGACATTAGACAAATAGAAGACAATATAAAAGAAAGCAACAAAGAAAAGAGACAAAAGGACAAAAAAAAAACAGAGAAAAAAACATCATTGTCACAAAACATACAATCAAAACCAGAGAGTGTGTATAGCTTAAACCTCAGAGGGGTCAGTGGATTGCTCTTGAGATGTAGATTTGTCAAATAAATCAAGAAATTGACCCCAAGTAGCCCAATTTTTTTTTATGGAGCTAGTCCGGAGTTTTTATGGAGTCTTTCCATCTGAATAACAGATATATCAGAAATCCATTTCTGGAATGAGGGGGGTAACAGTGATTTCCAATTATTAAGCAATAGTCTTTTAGCCACCACCATGCCTTGCATTAAAGAGTCTTGCACTGTTTTAGGGAGAGAAAATGTGTTTTGTGAAAGTCCAAAGATGGCAAGTTCGGCATCTAGCAGATAAAGTGTACTATAAGCCTTGGAGTACCAGTCAAATATGTTGGTCCAGAATCTGTTCAATAGGGGATAGAGCCAAAAGGCATGAGCAACCATGTCCTCTGCTATCTTGCATCTATCGCACATTGGTGAGACAGAAGGAAAAATTTTATGGAGCTTGGCTTTAGTATAGTGTAGACGATGTATGACCTTGAATTGAATCAGTTGGTGTCTGCTGTTGACTGAGCATGACTGTATTGAAGTCAAACAATTGTCCCATGTGTCTACTGAGATTTCAATTCCCAAATCTTTCTCCCAGGCAACTTTAAATCTCATAGAGGATACTGTAACACAACTGTCAAATAAACGCACAAATTTAGAAATAAGATGTCTGGAAACAGGGGGGGTTGTAAAGATATCATAAAACACATGATTTTCTGGACACAGTTTGAAATGAGGAATTTTGGACTTCACAAAATGCCTGATTTGCAAATAATTGATAAAATGTGTATGAGGGAGGTCAAATTTTCCCTTAACTGACTGAAGGAGGCAAAACGCCCCTCTAGATAAAGATCCTTGATAAAACACAAACCGTTTTTTCCTCCAAGCATAATAAGTGTTATCAGTCCATGCCGGTAAGCATGATTGATTCTGACAGATTGGTGCATATGGGTTAGAGCTTTACTTTTTTGGGTAAATATTCTTACCGAGTTTTTCAACAAAAAGCTCAGTTTATTATAAAACTTTTGGCTTGTCCAGCTTAGAGAACAACATCACTGTTAGGGAGGTCCCCAAAGCCAAATTGGCCTTCACTTGCACCCATAGAAGGGTCTCTGCTACAGAGTTAACCTGCAGAACGCATCCTTAAGCCAGAACATTTAAAGCTCTAGTGTTGGCGGCCCAGTAATAATGTTTAAATATTGGCATACCCAAGCCCCCTGCAGACCTAGGTATTTGAAGATGGATGTTTGAGATGTGTGTTTTATAGTTTCAAATATAGGACATTATTATAGAATCCAACTCTTTGAAAAAAGCTGTGGTAAGGTAAATAAGGAGATTTTGACAAAAATATAAAAATCTAGGGTGAGAAACAATTTTAAATGAATTTATGCGACCAGTCATAGACAGGGGTAAAATCTTCCAGTTATTAATATTATTTTTAAGTTTCGAAATAAATTCTATGAAGTTTAATTTAAATATTAATTTTGAATCTTTAGGAATTGTCAGCCCAAGATACGTAAAATTACAGATTGATTGTACATCCTGATATTCTTCCAAAAGAAGTGATTAGATTCAGAAGAGTCTAAAAGAGAGAAAAAAACAGGGAACAGCCCATCTCTCATGTAAAATAAAGCCAAACAGAAACAAAAGAAACAGTTGGATAAAATAAAAAGTAAATAAAAAATAGTAGCAGTAATGGTAGTGATGATGATAATAATAAAAATGTATATGTAAAAACAGAAAATAAATCAAATTAAATTAAAAAGGGGGTTAAGGTTACATATTAATAAGTAGAATTCGTCTGTTTAATGTCCCACACATAACACTGGAAAGCTGTTAAGAGATTCTAATCTGTCTGTTCAATAACATACTTCTCAATATGTCATTTTTTCTGAGTTAGTAAACTCAGACTTGTCAGTTTTCTGAGTTTCCTTTCTCTGAGTTAGTAAAATGTTTGTTTGGCCAAGAAACAACAGCCTTAATAGTCAATTAGATATTTGCGGCATCAAATAGAACCGACCAAATATAGAAGATGTCATGAATTGTACTTGAGTTTATTCCCCTGGATTTTTACCGTACTTTTCCACAAATTTCACGGCTTTGGCTGGATCATCGAATACTTCAGGCGTGTTCTGGTTGCGGAGGAGCTGATCTGAAAGGTAAAGCTCTTGATTTACTGGTCAATCTACATTCCTACTCTCACCAATGGTCATAAGATATTTGGGTCATGACTGAAAGGACAAGATCTCAGAGACAAATGGTTGAAATGAGCTTTGTTCACAAGTTGGCAGGATTCACCCTCAGAGATAGGGTAAAGAGCTCTGTCATACGGGAGGAATTAAGGGTAGAGCTGCTGCTCCTCCTCATCAAGAGAAGCCAGTTGATGTGGCTCAAGCAACTTTTTTGAATGCCTTCAGTTTTCTCGGATTGAGCACTCATATTTCTCATTGTCTGTCCTTGTCATTGTATTATTGCCATGTTGGCTGTGCAAGGTCCGGGCGTGCTCAGGATATCGTGCTCTTGTGCTGGTGTGTTTGTTATTTTATTCGCAGCATGGTGTTTTCATTCTCAGCGCTCCAGTCAAGTTGGTTTTGGTTGGCGCTGGAAATGGAAGCATGCATGCCACATGTGAGTGTATGGTAAATGTTTTCATTTATCGTGTGCCCATGTCTTGCATTCTGAGTAACGAGTTCTCTCATTGGCTGCCTGTTCTAGTCTTGTTTTTTTTTAATGTTTTTTTACTTGTGTTGTTTCTTTGTGTCATGTGCTCCTGTCTATTGTCTAGTCCAACCCTCCTTGTTAACCCATTATCAATTTATTTGTTCACCTGTTTTTTGCCAATCATTTCTCTTTATAGTCTCCTCATGTCCGCTGTTTTGTGCCAGTTTGTCAGATGTCTCTATCCAGTCGTGTCTTGTGATGTTCTGTCCAGCCCTGATCCCTGCCAGCCTGCCAGTCAAGTTTGTTTGCTTGTTTATTAGTTTTGTTAATGTTTTCCTCCTCTGGGTTGTTTTTGTTACCTTTTATTTGAATAATAAAAACACATAATATTACTGCACTTACAGTAAGTCCTTGCTCCCTTTCCCTTCCTGAAATCGTGATTGAATGGTGATATCCCCTGTTATAGATGCACTCTTAAAAATAAATGTTACAAGAAACAAAACTTTTTTTTGCTGTGACATGATAGAAAAACTCTTCTGGGTTTCCACTAAGAACCTTTCAGCAGAGAACCATTATACTGACTAAATTTATTTGCCACTATTTCCACTTAGTATATAGTAACTTCTAATAACTGCTGGCAAAATTGTCTTTTTGTGTTTCAGGTCTTTGGTTGCATTTGGATATGGAGTACACAGGAGCACTACAGATGACTCTAGAGACCAAAATCAACTTCTCAAAACTTGGGAAAGAGGAAATCCTTGAGGCAGAAACAGAGCTGGAGGCCTTCAGTGTGTTGTAAGTTTTTAGAAAATAAAATATCTTCTGGATTTAGACCACAAATTGTGTTATCTCATATACGTTCTCCTCACAGCATAGCCAATTCAATGTCTATAATCTATAATTTATTTTATATTACCATTTTGGGTTCAGATTTTCAAAAGAAACCCATGTAGCAAAGGATTCTGGCCAAGATTTGGCATAAATCTGGCACAGCAGGCATTCATCTGGCACTGGCATACAGCATGTGGGCCAAACATGGCACCGTCTTTAAGGTATCACACGATACTTGGGCCAGATGTAAAATGTAGTATTTTGACCCAGATGTTAATAATTAATATGTGGGCCATGTAAATTTGGCCTATCTTGACCCACATTTAAGATACATTTTTATTATTTTCAAACAAAGAAAAAAAATTCACGCCCATAGCACGCTTAAAGAGCAATGATTCATGGGTTTATTAATTCCATCACAGTCGTGACACACCAACATACCTGACCCAGTTCAGGGTTATTAATTTGGGCTGAGACTTGGCCCAGATATCAATGTTTGACCCTTGTCTGGAAACTAGACTTGGTCCAGTCAAGTACCGTAATTCATTGCGGCATGTGGGCCAAGCAAAAGCTGATTGTGTGGGCCAGAGATATTTTGCTATGTGGGAATTTATGCTTGAATTAATATATATAATAATGTAAAAATAAATTAGCATATTAAAGTGACTTCTGGAGATCGCGTGAGACTAAAGAGATTGATCAATTCAAAAAAAGAAAAATTCTGTTTATTATTTTATAACTAATAATACTTTGCAATATGATATTTTTAATGCATTTTTGATTAAACAAATGCATCCTTGGTTACCATACAGTTTGTCTCAGTTTCACTCTAATAAAGAGATGCCAAAACACTGGAGTCATCAAAATCATACACACATTTATTAACAAAACACTTACTACAGGCAAGAAATGGCGGGAAACTGAACAAAGGGGTCACCTGATACAAACAGAAAGCACACAGAACATGGCACATGGGGAAGATCACATGACATAAACACAACACACCAGACTCGTGACACCATAAGAGACATTAGATATATAATACAAAATAACACCATCCTCAAACATTAAACAGCGATGTATTCATTAAAATCTTAGACTGTAAAATAGTGTTTTTAGTTGTATGTTATAGTGAAATGTGTATGTGATGAGGTCTTGTCTGGATGTGTTGTGCAGCAGCAGGTCCAGGCTCTCAGTTCTGGCTGACAGTGATGAGGAGTCTTCCAGTGCAGGATCCTCAGATGAAGAGGAAGTTTCATCTGCAGACACTCAAGGAGCTTTAACTGAAAAGACTGTAACTGGTGTTGATGGGTAATTATTATCATTTAAACAAATGACACACTATCAACAAAAACATATACTAGCAATATAAGCTAGAAATGTTGCTCTGGCAAATTAAATATCAACATTTTGGATTAATTATTAAAGTGGTAGGTTACCCAAAATCGGAAATTACCTCATAATTCATTCTGCCTCGTGATGTTACACATTTATGAATTTCTTTCTACTGTTGAATGCAAAATAAGATATTTTGAAGAAGGTATAAATTGTAGGAAAAAATACTATGATAGTCAATAGGTGCCAGCAACCTTTTTTTCCCAAAATATCTTCTTTTGTGTTCAACAGAAGAAAGAAGTTCAAATAGATTTTAAACAAGTGAAGGGTGAGTAAATGATGACAGAATTTTCCTGTTTGAATAAACAATCCCTTTAACTACAAATTAACCCCAATAACTACAATACAGATAAAACTGTGTCCACACTACAACTATAATAATAATGGCACAGAACAATGATACTGTTGGAGTAACTTTTTTCCAGACTCTAACATTTTTTTCTGAGCTGATGAACAATAAAAAATCACTGACAGCGTATAAGAATCTATTTGACTTAAAAGGAACAGTCCATGCACTAATGACAGTGGCCCCATTATTTACACCCCCTCAAGCCATTCTTAGTGTATATGACGTTCTACTTTCACACAGAACAGTCAGAGTAGTTGAATGTTATCCTGGCTCCTCTATGCTGTATAATGGTGTTTGGTAGTGACTCTTATTTGAAGCTTCCAAAAGCACATAAATCCATTGTAAAAATAACCTAGATGCCGCCATGGTTTGAACATTTACTTTATTTCATCTATTTACTTATCTTATTACACTATCCAATAGAGTCACACAAATTTGCATAAACTACAGCACTGTTTACACGAGAACTTTTTCTGCCAAAAATTAAACATTTTTTTTATGTGTTTTGCCTGTTTGTTTACACGGTAATTGTGTTTTTGTGACTGAAAATACATAAATCATAAAAACGGGTTTTAATGATCTTGAAAATGTTGTCATTGTTGTGTCTGTGTAAACCCCCACAATCAAGAGTCTTTGAAAACAATGTAATGCTCATATGCACTCATAAGATACTGATGGCACAAGGTCACTTTCCTTCAGGTATACATATATAGTAAGCACTTTCATGTGTAAAAAGATGTGTAAATCATACCTGTCAACATTGGGATGTGAAAATAAGGGATATGTCATAAAAAATAAGGGATATGCCACCATAAAAAGGGATATGCCACCATAATAAGGGATATGCCCTCCCCCACCCCCTTTAAAAAATCCCCAAATGACTAAATATGCTCATTTGGAGCTGTTTCATTGTAAAAAAAAAAAAGTTCAACGGTTATTATTATTATTATTTACAAAAGAAAAAATAAATAGTAAACATTAGCAGCAAATACATTAGCAAACAGTTCAGCTTATTGAAATTAAAAGCTAAAATAATGAAATAGATTCAGGCTATCATATCTCATTAGCCGTTTCTTCACTGTATAACTTACACATTCTGATTAAAGAGCATCGAATGAATCTCTTATTTATTTAGATTTTTTTCTTTTCATTAGATTAAATAACAAGTGTCACTTTAAAAATGCACAGATCTAACGTTATAATGAAAGCTTTCAATTGCTTTCCTAACTTTTTATGCTCATTTAGGACAAAATTAGTTGTGTTTGAAAAAAAACCTAATAAGATCGACATTTTAGATATTATTATTATTATTAAATATGTGTATATGTCTGTTCAAACATGCACCCAAAACCCAGACTTTTACTCCGCTTTAAATCGCATGTACAGAATCCGTTTGGAAAACAGCATCTATTTATCACTATGGACCGCGTCAGCTAACAGTCATGCACCACTATATGACTGTTTTGAAGATTGCATATGAAGGGGAGACAGCACCTGTAATGAAAAGGAAAGCGAAATCTGCCATTAACAAAGTGAAAGCACAGAACAGACTTACATTTAAGAGCAAGGGGTGGCCCCTGGTGGTTCGGCGGTATGGGTTGCGTATAGGGAGGCTCGGCTCTTTAATGTTTATTTGCCACTCTTCAGAGAAAGACTGAAAATACGGGAGAAATACGGGAAAATACTTTTACGGGATGATAGCGGGATAGAACTGTAAAATATGGGAGAATCCAGGTAAAAGGGAGGGTTGACAGGTATGGTGTAAATGCAGTCTGATCTCACAAGGAAGCATAGGTTTTTAAACATTTTGTCAGTTTATCTCAGAAGTACAAAAATGTAAGATTTTTAGAAGGAGGTGTGGCACCAAACCCCACCCCTAAACCCAGCCGTCATTAGGGATGAGCAAATCATTCTAAATTATACGAATGAGATTGTACAGATTTATTAAATTAGCCAGTAAATCAAAAACTTACAAATTCCTATGAGATAGCGTTGGAAAATGTAGATCATTTTGAAAATGTTATCGTGTAAAGGCGGATTTATACTTCTGCATCAAGTGCACTTGTATGCTTCAGTGCAGCCTTCGCGCAGTCGCACAACCCTCGCCATTTCTAACGCTAACGCTGACGCACACCTCTCAAAAAATTTAACTACACTTCGCAACAACGCATAGTCCAAGTTCTGTGATTGGTCAGCTTGGTAGCTGTGACCAATGTGGGTGGGACCAAGATCTGCGCAAACCCTTTGGAGCGAGTGTTTACGAGTGTTGAGTACCGTAAAGTAGCTCTAGTTAGAAACTTTTGTTTTGTGTTTACCTTATGGTTGTTGCACGTCCGCTGGTTCCCGTCTCTGAATGAGCGAGTTTTAGCTACTTGTACATTAAGGTAGCGTTCAGAAAAAACAAAACACCAGCAAAGAAACTCGACACAGAAGAACATAAAAACCTACTGCCAGCTAGAGTTTCGGAAGTGTAATTGAAGCAACACAAACAGCACGCAGAAGTATAAATGCATGACTACTCGCAAGACAGGCACCACGGGTCACGCTGATCACTCGATGCAGAAGTTTAAATCAGCCTTTCTTTATTTAAAAGAGAGGTCACAGTTTTCACACATTTTTTCTTCACTTGTTTTATTACTGGATGAATCAGCCTTTTGGAACGAATGTTTTAAATGCATGATTCATTGACAAATATTTTATAATGGTGTATCAACTGTCTATGAAACAACCTTCATTTTAAAATGCTAAAAGTTACTTTAAAACAAATGTATTACTCTATTTGGAGATCGCAACTTTTCGACGCTTTCGTGCAGCTGTACTATTCATATGTTCTGTCTTTTTAACAGTAATGAAATGTTTACTTACAGCAAATTGTCCTAATTCTTTGATCATTCAGTCAGATAATTCATTCAAAAATGCTGATTTATTCAGGGTCAAAACAAAAGTAGGTACTACAGTTGATTCTGAAATTACTTTGCAACTGTTAAAAATATATTCTAGTATGAATATAATAGGTATGAATGAAATTCAGACAAATCGTGTCCTTCATTAGAATGATTCATTCACTTAAAAACATTTCTGTGTTGCCTGGAGACAACACCTTTATTGGGGTTCTGTTTGGAAACATTTTCATTGGCAAAACAGAGCAAAGACAGACACTATTCTGAGTTTAAAATAGGAATCACATCTTTAACTTCTTGCTTATTGAACTGTTGGATTAAATAAATGTGATTTTTGCAAACATGATAATATTCATGGATAACAGCATTTTTGTTTATGAGGCTGTTCTTTATAAATATTAAAAATAAGAACTGACACAGATAAATAAATTATTTGTCTCATATCTTGGGTCAATCTGAAACAGTCATGATTTTCAAGATTTTTTTTTTTCATGGTGTTTGAAGGAGGATGTGAGTCAAACCCAGCATTTATTATTATTGCTTAAATGCATAGAAAAGAGCCCTCTAAAACCATTTCCCAGGCATAAGGGTATTAAGCAACATACTTTTTTGGTGAATAATAGCTAAAAACACAATCTGTGTCTTCTTTGAGACAATAGTTGCTGCCCAAAATAAATCAAGACCACCTAATGAAATTATTTTTTACTTTGCTACCCACAGGGCTACAGCCGGAGGCAGCACAAGCAGGCGGATTTTGAAATTCGTCGACAAGATTGCCAAGTCGAAGTACTTCCAGAAGGCCACAGAAAATGAGTACATAAAAAAGAAGATTGAAGAAATGTCCAACACTCCTCTGCTGCTTGCTGTGGAAGTGCAGGAGCTTTCAGGAACCCTCGTCGTCAACATTCCTCCTCCCCCTACTGACAGAATATGGTACGAGCTGTTCTCACAAAGATCTGAGCACACTCTGTTAACGTTGCATTAGGGACCGAAGCTTTGCTTAAGCTTACACGATGTTTGGAGAGATTATTTAGAGCAATCTTGCTTCTTAAACTTTAGTGTCAGACGCTCTTGAAGGTTTAGCTTCATCTTAATCAAATTTCAATTTGAGTTTTAGGGATTAGAGTCGCACTGTCTACAGGCTGTGCTTGATGAGTTCAGTGATGTTATCATGCCGATCAGAAGATATTTCATACATGTTTCAGGTAAAGAAACGAGGAGCAGAATTTTAAAGCATCTTTTTATTTTGAAAAGAGTTAAATAAATTTAATAAAATACTATTTTTTATATAAGTAATAGTAAATAATATACTATTTAATAAAATATATACTTAACTTAAACCTGAAAGCAACACTTCAACATAGTTAATTGCAATAGAAAATTGGTTAATATGTAAATATATATGTAAAAAAGTGTAAATATAATTGAACTTAGGTGTGCTCTTTTGGCATGCTTGGACAGGACCTAAGACATATGTTATATACACAGTATATAATATAGTAATTGCAGTAGTTGTCCTTGAAATATGGTGTGTACACACAAGCATTTGTGATAAATAAAATATGTATATTTAATATTTATAATAATATACAGTTAGGTCCATAAATATTTGGACATTGGCACAATTCTAACATTTTTGGCTCTATACACCAACACAATGGATCTGAAATTAAACGAACAACATGCACTTGCAGACTGTCAGCTTAAATTTGAGAGTATTTATATCCAAATAAGGTGAACAGTGTAGGAATTACAACAACTTGTAAAATTTTACTTTTTAATACTTGGTTGCAAATCCTTTGCAGTCAATTACAGCCTGAAGTCTGGAACACATAGACATCACCAGACGCTGGGTTCTTCAGTTCCTGCTTGTTCTTGGGGCATTTTCCCCTCAGTTTTTGTCTTTAGCAAGTGAAATGCATGCTTAATCAAAATCAGATCAGGTAATTGGCTTGGCCATTGCATAGCATTCCATCATGAGCAGTTCCTTTCCTTCTACATACTTTTCTCGTCCCATTACCCTGGTACAAGTTGATCTTGGTCTCATCTGTCTACAGGATGTTGTTCCAGCACTGTTGTAGTAAACCTTACTACATGTAAATTTTTTACTGGTTGAGGTGGCCAAATATTCCGATCAGACGAATCAAGAGTGATTGAGATGTTGTGTGTCGAGGAGGGAGATCACAAGCATTTCTACACTGTTCTAAGCGTTTGTATGTGAAGAACAAGGGCTATGGCATCTCTTTGGGAGATCAAAACAGGTTTAAAAGGGCACACCGGGGCTGGCGGGCACACCGTTGCAAAACCACCCAAATTTTCACTACCTGCCTATGTGATTTTTTTACCCGCAAAAATAAATTCAAAACCGCGCAATTGGGCGGGGAACCATCCAATCTGGCAACACTGTTTGGCCTTCCATAATGGCTATTTATAGCTCTGGCCTAATGACGATGACTCAGCAGAATTATTGCGGCCGCAAATAACCGCTAAAGCGGAACATTATAGGCAATATAGACATCAGAAATAGTATAAGCATGTATGCTACATAAGGATTGAATGCCACATGTTGAAACTTACTTGTATTAGATGAACACATTACAGAACACAACATCAGCATGAGCAATGATGGAGAACATAACAGCAGGTCCCATAAACAAATCAGCCCCCCTAGAAACGTTCAACAAACTTTAGTTCTTAGTCCATCAAGCAGGCTTTCTGACAACTGTGAAGGCGTTAATCTGGCCTTCCTGTTTTTGAGGCTCACCAATGGTTTACATCTTGTGGTGAACCCTCTGTATTCACTCTGGTGTAGTCTTCTCTTGATTGTTGATTGCTGATGTTTCTGCTATTTCTCTGATGGGTTTGTTTTGTTTTTCAGCCTTACGATGGCTTGCTTAACTGATAGTGACTTGATAGTGACATCTTGAGAGTTGACAGTAACAGACTCCAAATGCAAATTACACACTTGAAATAAACTCTGGTCCTTTTATCTGCTCATTGTAATTGGGATAATGAGTGAATAACACACACCTGGCCATGGAACAGCTTAGAAGCCAATTGTCCAATTACTTTTGGACCCTTAACAAGTGGGAGGCACATTTGCAAACAGTTGTAATTCTTACAGTGTTCACCTGATTTGGATGTAAAAACTCTCAAATTAAATATGACAGTCTGCAGTTCAAATCCATTGTGCTGGTATTTAGGGCCAAAAATGTTAGAATTGTGTTGATATCCAAATGTTTATGGACCTAACTGTATTTGTAATTATGCTTTTGTAATAACGAAGTTTCAATTTAGTACATTTCAAGTGTATTCAATTTAAATGCAGTATAAAATTCGAGTATGGATACAATTATCTGACACAATGATCCAGTCAAAAGATTAAATAAAATATTACATTTTAAAGTAAAACCTAATTTGTAATTTTTGGGAAATGTATTACGGAACATGGTATTAAATGTGTACTTTCTTCACATTAACTTTCGTGAACATTAAAAAAAACTGTCTATAATTTGCAGATGATTTTTTAACAGAATGTTTAGGTAACCATAAAATCTAAATAAAGTTATTTTATGTAATTGTCTTGAGGTTATTATGGGTAAACAGGAGGAACAGCTGACTGTTGTTATATGCAGATTTGCATATTTAGTTTTACATACAATTAAACACACTTCTTTTGCAAAATAATGGGCTACACTATATGTGAGAAAATATAAACATAACTTGGATTAAGTAACATGCCTAAAATGTACCATTCTAATTATATGACTATCAAGTAGCATTTCTAATCACACCTGTTTGTGTGAGAGTAGCAGGCTCTGAAAGCGATATACATATACCTCATTAGTGGCTGTTTCTATGGGCTGCTTTATGTCATTCAACTGCCATTTTGAAAAAGTCAAAGCAGATCCATGAACATTCAAAAGCAACACACATGTATGATCATCTAGACCTGCAATAGACTTCAGAGGACTAACACAATACCACAAGACAAACAAATGAGCTAACACATTAAACATTTACCATTGATTAAAGAACCTGTAACATTAAGTTACTTAAACACATTCATGCTTATATAAAAACACAAATCAGCTATGAAAAGCTACCCCAGTTTTATCAAAAGTTAAAATCTTGGTATTTTGTGGCTACTTTATTCATTTTTAAAGTTAGAGAAAATACTTGTTTCCCATTAGGTTTGTGGACATGTTTTTGGATATTTGTTCCATAACCATGTCTTTTATTGGTTGTCTCTCAGGTACAGCTTCTGCGGACCCCCAAAGCTCGATCTGAGAGTCAGACCCAAACTGGGAGAGCGAGAGGTGACTTTCTGTCATGTGACTGAATGGATCGAAAAGAAGCTACAGGATGAGTTTCAGGTTCGTTATGATAACATAACTTAATTTAATATCTGCTTGATTTTATTTCGACTTTCTTTTTCATAAAGTTTTAATTTTAAAGGGTAAGTTCACCCAAAAAGAAAAAAAAAGTGTGTTATTAATTAATCACCCTCATGCAGTTCCAATCACCCGAGACCTTCGTTCATGAACACAAATCAAAATATTTTAGATGAACTCAGAGATCTCTCTTATCCTCCATAGATAGTAAAGGTCCTAAGACCTTAAAGTCAAGAATAGGAACCAAAAAACTTTGTAAAAACTTGAATGTGACTTCAGAGGTTCAACTGTATTCATATGAAGCTCCATATAAAGCTTGTAAAAACAACTTTCTTCAGTGTCTATCAGTGTTGTCACGATTACCAGTGATCTAGGCTTTGCAGATTGCTGGAAAACATGTATTTTCACATGGACTACAATTCTGGCACGGTATGAACTACAACTCCCAAAAGTCTTTGCGCTCTTCACTCATGGCAACGCTGACAATCATTCAGACACTGACACACACGCACACACACACACACGCACGCACGCACGCACACACACACACACACACACACACACACACAAACACACACACACACACATAGCTGAACCTCATAATTGACTTATTACTTGGACAATTTATACACTTCACTTTCTCACACACTTGGCTGAGTCTTGTTTATTTCCTGTAGCATTACGAAGCATTCCATTGTCTTCTTTGCCTTTTGCCCTGTTTTCTGACCCTCGCCATAACTGTTCTACATTGTATGCCGGCTGAACTGAAATCATTGCCAGTGACCTGACTACTCTTTTGGATAACATGCATGCTTCTGTCTGTTCCTGTTTGACCATTGCCTGCCTGACTAAGCTATTAGAAAACTGTGTTAGGACCCTCAACTACGTTGTTACCAGGCTCCTTATGTTGCAAGTGTCCTCTGCGCTTGATCAGGGTGCGAGTTTACAATGGGCAAATGAATTGCTGTCTGTGGAGGATGATTTCATCTACAATTTCTTAATGTGTGTTTGAAAGATGAATAAAGAGCCTGGGGGAAATGACATGAGTGAGTAATAGACACAATGTAAATTTTTAGGTGAACTTTTTTGGGGGGTGAACTAACCCTTTAGGTTTATATGTAAATATGGATAAAAATGTAATCTTTTTTTATGTATTATTGATTTACTGTTTTGATATATGGTACTCTAAAGTAGCATGTATATATTTTTTACACCTTTACTTCTGTTAATATAATTAATATTTTTATTTGGGTACACAATGAATTATATCTACCTTTTGATTATATGTTCTTCCAACTGCTTACACACGTTTTCAAAACAGTGTCACCTTTATTCAAAACTACACACAATTCTCAAAACTGCACACATAAAATGCAAAACACCTCACATCTCCTTCAAAGTGTAACACTGCATTCAAAATGCCATGAACGCACGTCAGAATCAAGCATTGGCATCAAATGGTAAACACGTCTTTCATAATATAACACTTTTGGATATATAATATAAACATTTTTGTTCTAAATCTAAAGCTCTTTGCTCTTTTATAGGCTTATATCTACATTTCAATACAATGTTCTACAGTAACAGTAATCTGCTGAGAGGGGTAACAGGTACATTGTAAACACCAATCACATGTAGACACATAATATTTATTAGGCCAAACATTACTGTTGCATACAGTAGCATACAACAAAACATAAACATACTGTAGGTAAAATGTTTGTAAAGCAAAAGTATATTCTTCAGAATACAGTAAATACAGAGTGTGGGGTCTTGAGGGGGAAAGTGTCCTTTGCCTGCAGAAGCATTATGTAGGGTTGGCCACCAAATACTGTACAGTGCCAGGCTGAGAAGAATTACTCTCTTCGTTTCTAGAGGAATTTAGAAAAGGTGAATATGCGGTACTTTCCCAGAGATGGGTTGTGGCTGGAAGGGCATGCGCTGTGTAAAAACGTGCTGGATAAGTTGGCGGTTCATTCCGCTGTGGCGACCCCGGATTAATAAAGGGACTAAGCCGAAAAGAAAATAAATGAATGAATGAATGAATGAATATGCGTTACATACAAACTACAAATTGTGGACCAGTTGGGTTTTTTTTTGGCTCAGAACAGCCCAGTGTCCTGTCACCTTGGACCTATTCATAGGCCTATGCACATAGGTTAGTGATCACTTACAGTTTTTTTCCAACTGCTTACACACTTTTTTCAAAGCTCTAGACAATTCTCAAAACGGTGCACCCAAAATGCAAAACGCCTCACATCTCCTTCAAAATGTAACACTGCATTCAAAATGCCATAAACACATGTCAGAATGAAGCATATGTATCAAATGGCAAACACGTCTTTCATAATATAACACTCGGGGTGGAGACTCCATTATCTGCAGAAGCGTGGGCATAGGGTTGGTCATCATACACTTTACAGCGCTAGGGTCAGAAGAATTCCTCTATTGTTTTTTACAGGAATTTGGGATTTAGAAAAGGAGAAAATAGGGAAGGTACAAAACTTGTAGATGGGTGGAAAACCAGGTTTTTTGAACCAGAACAGCCCATCATCTTTGGCCTATACTAGACTAAAGCAGTGACTGGTTAGTGATCAGTTAAGAAATTAGTGTTTCTAATATCTATTTATTTGAGGAGTGTGTGTGCAACCTTGTAAATAAGTGTAGCATTTTGATTGGTTGTGTTTGGAAAAGGAAAACAAGTTGCTTTATGTTAGATTTTTGTGTTTTAGGTAGAGAGTTGTGTAGTGTTTTGAGAAAAGAAGTGTTTTATTCAATGGAAAATGTTCAAGGCTGAGAAATAGTTTATGGTTTTGGAGATTTGAGGTGTAGTTTTGCATTTTGAGTAAGATGTTTCAGAAATCATGTGACATGAAAATATTTTGTGTGTAAGCAGTTTGTGTGTAAGCAACTGTAAATGAAAATGTTTGAATTAGCCCCATAGCAAATCTTCTTAAATCTCCTGCTTTTTTATAGAATGTTTTTGTTTTGCCCAACATGGATGACATTTATCTGCCACTAATGCACTCTGGGATGGACAACCCGCCACTTTCCAAGCACCCGGCAAAGCTCTCCCAGAATTCCTCAATGGCCTCAACCGACAGGAGCGATCCGGAACATTCTGCAGAATTACAGTAGTGCCTCCTTGTGGACAGACATGACAGTGCAGCAGTATCAGAACTGGTTATTCAACTTCAACAAACTCAAAGCAACATAACTTACCTTAAGCAAAGTGTGAGTAGCACATGTCATCTCCCAATGCAATCAATACAAGGTATGATTTCCATCATGCAATCCCATTTCCAGGACACTGAAGTTAGTTGTTGTCATCATACCGGTGGCTTAATTTGTGAATAATCCATTTTGTTACTTTATTGAATATCTATGACAATTGATTGTGTGTTGGAACATCCGCAATAGCTTAAAATAGACAAATAAGCATTAATATTAAATGATTTATTTAACAATTCATACTTAGAATGTAATACAAATCTTTTTTGAAAAAAGTCTTACATGTTCCAAAGGCGTTTGCTTTTTACATCATAAATGATTATAAAATATCTGACATTTTTTGTACAATTTCACATTTTCGTGTCAAGTATCACTTCAAGATTGTAATATCTGAACGTAAGCAGGCATTTGAATGTTACAGTAATATTCCTTATAATATGAAGCATTAGCATCAACGTCCAAGCTGTAGGAATGTGTAAAGGATATTTTTTGGTTTATCGTCAAGTTCTGACCAGACAATAAACTTGTAATATCAATGTGCAACATATCCCATTTTAAAAAGATTTTGTCTATAGTTTTTTCTGTTATAACTAAAAATACAAATGTCCATCTTGGTTCTCTGACTATTGTTATGAAATTCAGTAAAGTCCGATATGACATTTAATTTCTAAGTTAAATGGAACACAGCATAAGTGTTTTTTTTTTATTGTTCATTTTAATCAGTGTGGTCTAGTGTTATTTTCAACTCCACTGAGTTAGAGGCCACACTGTAAAACGTTTCACTTGGTTAAACTTACAAACTCAAGTTCAACAGCTGCCTTAAAAATGTGAGTCAACTCAACTTTGACAGATTCTTTGTTTCAACTTAAATTGTTGAGTTTCACAATATATTTAACTAAAACTCAACATCTTGAGTTCAACATCAAGTTGAGTTGACTCACATTTTTAGGGCAGCTGGTCAACTTGAGTTTGTAAATTTAACCAATATGAAACGGTTTACAACATTTTCAGCCAAATATGGAAACTTTTGATATGCTTTGCCAGTTTGGTAACACGTCAATGTAATTTTTGGGACAATAAGTGAATTAATTTGAAAACAGGTTTTGAACGAAGTTTTTGAGAAAATACCATGTGTCTGTGTAAACACCCCAAAACTAAAGTCTTACATCATGTGCATGCAAAATGTGTTTTTACGGGAGTGTTTAAGGTAAGCTCTAACAAACATACTCAACAATGGCGGAGTATGTGGTGGTGTTGTTGCTGTAGTGTTTCCTAAAGCTTCATCAGCAAAAGTACATATTTACTTCACACACACATCAAATTATTGAGCAATGCGGAAGTAAGCTCTTCTGCGAGTTCGGTTTTAGAACTTGCGATTCATTTGCATATGGTGGAAATTTGGATTAATAAAGGGCAGTTAACGGTCAAACTACTTGTGTAACAAGTGTGTTTATGACTATATATAGAAATGAAGATAATATAAAATATAAAAAACTAGCTTGCAACATCGAGCAGCATATAACGAGCTGTTTTTATGACTAAAAATTAATGGAAGTTAATGAGACTGGAAGTCTGGGTAACAATGGCTGCACTCACTCATACGAGAAAGAAAAGGTCACATTCCCTACATGTACTGCTGTGGCGACCCCTGATAAAGCAGGAAGAAGGTGAGCGAAAGTGAGTGAGTAAACGAGAGAGTGACATTCGTACAGGTTTGGACTGACATTACTATGATTAAACATTTTTTAATGAACTATCCTTTAAGTTCACTCTACTAGTGGAAAGACACATTTAATAATAAAACATGCACACATAAAACAACTAACTTTTTGTTTGTTTGTTTGAATCCTGGACCATTTTGAAACTATATAAATCGAATTCTTGAATTGTAAGTGTGTCTATGTCTGCTGCTGCTTGGACTAGAATCTGTCCAAGCACTGGTTCCCTCGCCTGCTTCCGTTTCCAGATCTCCGACCTCCAGGCTCTCACACATCAGGTTGATCTGCCTCTTTATTTGGGCCATGCGGCTTTGCATGCGCTGCATCTTCCTGCGCAGGTTGGCTGCAACGGCTCTCTGCTTCCGGCGCTCGGCTAGGTAGCGCTGCTGCAGCTCTCGGTAGCAGTTGTGTTGGACCTGGTTCTCCCGGACGAGCAGCGTTCCACAGCCCATGGGGCACAGCTGTCTCCAGTGACTGCAGCTCTGATCATGCACCTGCGCATCCTTCCTCAACACCTGCTGGCCACAGCCCTCATGAGGACAGATTTGCCACTCATATGGACAGTTGGAGATGTGGAGGTACTCGTTAGAAAGCGGGAAAGTTGCCCTGCAGCCCTGCTGTCCATTGCGACACTATAAACACACACAGTGACATTTCAGACTCATATTTTGGTAACACTTTATTTTTAGGGTCCCTTCAGACATTTTTTTCACTCCAAGTAACTTTGCAACTACTGCCCAGGTCAAGTAGCAGTCATCAGATGATTAGTATGTCTGCTAAATATCTGCTCACACTGCTCACACATTGTCCCCCAACAGACATTCTACTCACTATAAGTCAGTAACTTTAGCACCTTTAGCCACTTTTCCGCTGTGTGACATATTACAGCTCATTATCATTTGCACTTAGTATGACTTGAAGTTAAAACTTTTTTCATTCCAGGTCACCTTATTCAGCACTCGCTGGATCCAATCGTTGGTAACCAACAAGAGGAAAGTCTGGTCATCTACAGTGCTGCTATTTCCAGTGTTTTTATCTTTTTGGTATAAAAACTGTTCAGTTGTGCAAACCAACAATACAACAGTGGCTGCTGCTGTGGACTATTTAAAACTGGTTTGATGTGTGTAATCACGTCATGATATTGTGAAGTACAATGTGATGCTGGATTAACATCTATGTTGATCCTGGAACATCATTTTTGTTCAAAAATGTAATCCATACCTATTCCCTTAACCCAACCATAACTGTTAATTATTCTCATAATCAGAGGGGAATAATAGTTAGATAACAATCATGTAGAAGTGCATAAACCATAAGCTGTAAGCCTAAACTTAACATAACTGGTAAACATATCCCTTAATTCTGATTGGCTGATTGCAATGTTGTTCCAGGATCAACACAGATGTTAATCCAGTATCATATCCTACTTGGTGAAATCAGGATGGTGGTGTATACATCACGTTTTTGTCACTGTCTTACTAAAAAAAGTACCAGGCACCAGCTCCCCAAAAGTGAGTGAACTGATCTGAGCCGTATCATGCAGTCAAAGAGCTTGTTTAGTCAAATAGTGCTATAACAAGGCTTTAGAGTCTCTCCATCTGACATGGTTGAATGGGAATTAATGAATCACTTTTATGCTTTTCTAAAGAAAAAATGTCTTGTGGGGTCCCTGAAATATTTCCCTAAAAGGGGCCTTGGAGCAAAAAGGTTGAGAATACATTATCTTTTGGAAACACCGTATAATTTGATGTTGCCTTTAAATCCTTTCCCCAACTACACAGAGAGAGTAAAGCCCAGCTCAGACTGTGATTTCATCCACCATTTGGTGGCCTAAAGCCCTCTCACGCTGTGGGATTTCAGCAACAATTTGGTCATCTGAGACAAATTTGGCAAAATCCTAAAAGATTGATATAATCTTAGGCTTAAATCATTGGTTTGACATGTTCACCAACAGCCGATTAATGGCTGTAGTGATCAGATTTTCCCCTCTGAGGATGTTCTGACAGAGTCATGTCTTACAACTAGCTTCCAACCAAGAACAAATAGGAGTGCTGAACCTAACAAGTGTGATAACTTCAATCCACCAAAATGTCGAAAAAGCTCTTTTTCTGGTTTAAATATTGACGCATGTTACGAAAAAAAAATTATTTAGCATTGTTTATTGTTGAAGTTTTTTGTGAGGTATGATTTCAGAATGTGGATTATTAAATGTGTCACGAATGAGTGATGTCAAACTCCGAATAAGATTTTTTTTTATGTGTTTTTGTGTCAAGACACATTGTCTTCATTGTCATAATGTGAAAACTGCTATCTTACATGTGACATGGGAAACATATCTATTCAGTCTCACAAGCTACAATTGTAAAGGGTTAATAAAAATTGCACAGTGTGAGCTAGGATTGAGTGAAATAAAGAACATACAAAGAACTATACAGAGTCTTAATGGGCTCTTTAGCAACAGTGGTTCTATATAACACCTTAATCACCCCAAAGAACCAATGAAGAACTGTACTGGATTTAACAGGTTCTTTATACATTTAGGATACTAAATACCTCAATCACCTAAAACAGGGGTGTCAAACTCAATTCCTGGAGGGCCGCAGCCCTGCAGAGTTTAGTTCCAGCCTTGCTTCAACTCACCTACTTGTAGGTATTAAACAAGTCTAAAGCACCAAATTAGTTTGATCAGGTCTGTTTAATTAGGGGTTGGAACTAAACTGTGCAGAGCTGCGGCCCTCCAGGAACTGAGTTTGACTCCTGCGACCTAATTGAACCAATTTGTTAAAGTTTGTATTAAACCCCAAATAAGACATCAGGATGTACATATGCTTAAAACTCAATTTTAAATGAGCATGAAAACATTGTTACTGCTCATGAAGAAATTACTGGATCTGAATTGCACAACACATGTCACAACTCAAGCACTAGAAAGATTTTGCATCATCCAGTGTCTGAACAATAAAATAATAACTTGTACTTTGTACTTCTGTCATTACAGTTGCGGGTACATTTCAATCCCCTCACACAAGCATTCATCAGCACAGACATCTTTGGTTTTCCCCATTTTCAATAGTTTGTTTTTTCTCCTGTTTTATTTTCTGTATCTTTTCCAACTGTATGACTAATAATCAGCATTTCTCCTGTGGTAGGCAAACTAACTAGTGCAAAAAAAAGTCTAATTGCATGAGCGAGTTGCGTATACATTGTATGATCTTACAAATGTCAGGCTGCATATGAACCGTATTAAAGAATCATGAGCATTGTACATGTAGCATAGCATACACTTAAAGGCCAAATTATGCCAAGGCCTTAAAGGCCAAATTACTTCTCTATACATGCACTGGCTCACTTTTGGAACCCTGCTATAAATGTATCTGTAGCTCACACAAGTGCTTTGAATAAATTTTACACTACTTAGTTTACTCACAAGGTGTCATCATTAAACTAATAGATGTGTCCGTTATTCTTGGATTGTCTACTGTTGGTTACTAGGTTACAAATACTATAGTCGGCCGCTCAATCAACTTGATGGAAACACCTAATTTACATTTGAGTATTTTATTGAAAAAAATTTTGACCTCTGAAAAGATTCACTTTACGTACCTGACCAATGATACATTTTGGAGACAATGGGCCCTATCATACACCTGGCGCAATAAGGTGCAAGACATGTTCTGCGTGATTTGTTGCTATTTTCAGACCAGCGCAACACTAATTTTAACTTTTTGCACCACATTGTTTAAATAGCAAATTTATTTGCGCCGATTTGTGACTCATGGGCGTGCTGGTCTAAAATAGAGATGTGTTAAGGCGCATTGTTGGCGCGTTGCTATTTTGAGAAACTGAATTAGACTATGCCATTGACCATCTAAAAGCTGGTCTAAAGTCCATCGCAGAGCATGTTAGTTATTCGCCTACATAGGTTCAAACGCTTACACATTGCTTAATACACACAGGATGTACATCAATACACAAATATCTTTACATATATAAAAATAAAAGATTAAAAAGTTTCTACATAAATATCTACATAAATATAAAAACCACTGCCCCCATGCCTCATCTCGGGGGGCTTTTTCAGTTTATTCATGACAATTTGCATTTGTATAATGTTATTATTATTGTTGTGAGTATTATTTATTATATGCATATTTATATTTGCTTTAATAAAAAACAAGTTTAGATTTGTCTATCTGTCAGACTTATACATCGCCAAATGGGGCATAAGAATAGGATGTGTGTTTGGATATAACTCAGTTTTTTGACCACACTTCGTTATTATTGTTCATTTATTAATTTTCTTTGAATTATAACTGAAATTAAAATATTTTTGAAACAAATCTTTGCGCTTAACAAAAGAAATTAAATATGTAGGCTAATGGCTGTCTTCAGTGGAGTGCGTACAACACCGTTTCCTTATCCACGAAAGTAAAGGAGTAAAGAGTAAAGGTAAAGAGAAAGTAAAGAGGCCAAATGGGGGAGGCTCGTTCTTTATCCTCACACTGCAGATGGTCAGTTAAACTGTTTTCTCGCTAGTGAAGCATTCAGTTTTTTCACTTACAAAGTCCGCCATGTAAATAGCAAATGCACCTTGGCGCGACGCAACTGACGCTTAAAGTGAATGTGAGATGAGACTCTGATTGGTTTTATACATGTTATGCTCAAAACACACCCATAACTCATTAAGAGAATAAGCACAACCCTGTTAGACCATGCGCCAGGGCGCAGGGAGTATTTTTCCGTCCTTAAAATAGCAAAAGTGAATGCGGACATGCCCTTAATGCTTTTGCGCCATGTGATTTAGACTTTGTACCTACATCGTTAAAATAGAGCCCAAATGTATACTGTAGGTGTTAAGGACATATCTATACCCATAAAAAACAACAACTAAAACCAAAGTGGACCTAATACCATATGAAGAATTGAATGTTAGTTAGTTGGTATGTACAGGCATGTGTGTATATTCACCAGATTATCTAAAATAGGCAAAAAAAAAAGTACATCCCACATTTTCAGCCCTATTTGAGTATGTTGCCTACCTTGACTGATAAACGGCCAATGGATTTGCTCAGCTTAAACAAAACCAGCATTTGGTTCTGGTCGATCGATTGCCTACAGCATGGGCATTTGACCTGTCTGAAACAAACAGAAAAAAAGCAGACACTATAGAAATCTATGTTTACAGGTTAACAGCTTTCTTCATATATACTGTGTATTCTTTTGTGTCTCATGGTACAAAGACATGCAAACAAGTGTGAAACAAGTTCATCACAGTTTTCAATTTTCAGTTTTGAATTTTGGGTGAACTATCACTTTAAGGCAAGTATAAGTAACTAATTAAATGACCTAAAAATAAAAATGTCTTGCTTTTGTAACTAGCAGATTTAAGCAGGCAATTTAATTATAGTAACAAGTTACTTACAACCAAAAGTGATAAGAATATTAGACTTCTTTGAGAAATTCTTAAACTAACCACAAACTTTGGCCAGCCACTTTATCTGTTGTCTTTATCCTACCTCGGATGTTTTTTGTAACTAATAAATATTCTTAAATACTTTAATTAATGTATTTAAAATATATTTAACAGAATATTTTACAGTGTTACAGTATACTTGCTATAGCAATAACAATAAATGACACGTCATTACATGCAGTAACCCTAAGGCTAGCATCATACAGTACATTTTGTTAACTAATGTAAGCCAATGCTTACTGTAAATGTCTTACACTTTAACAAGTGTACATATAAGAATGAACAGTAGCCAATGTATTCTGTAAATCATTTAGCAACACACCCCAGCCTGGTTAATCTTAAACACAATTAAAATGAAATTGTTACCTTTTCATCCACTGTAAAATGCATTCCTTGCAGAAGACATGGTTGCATTTAAGCCGTACAGGACAGCGTAAAACAGCTCTACAGATGACACAAATCAGATCATCATCTGGAGGATCCACAAACTGATCCACTTCATAACCTCCAGTCTAATACGAGAAAAGCAGTAATAATTATAGGATGTCAATTAATCTATTGGAATGTACAAGCTGTATTATTAGGTATTATGCTAGGACACTCCTGTAATAGAAGTTATTTCCTGGGTAAATACAAGCTTGGAATATTATATATTAATATTAATAAAACTTTTAATAATACATTTTTTTAATAATAAAACTCAAAAATGTTCTTGGTTATAGTTTTTGTCTAATTTCTAGTCAAAATATAAAAACAATCTTAAATCAAGAAGCATTTTCTAGATTTAAAAAGTGTCTTATTTTCAGAAAAGGTCCAAATTAAGTGGGTTCTACCTTAAAACATGCAATGTTTTAAACATGTGAATGGGGTAAGAAAAATGGTCTTATTAAAAAAATCTAACAATATGTTTATTTTACTTACACCATTGGCACTAAATTTTGATTTTTCTGAAGACAAAACAGTGTGTTTTTTCCTAAAAAACACTTCCTGATTTAATAATATTAGATATTTGGACTAAAAACAAGACAAAACTGTAAATAATAAAAGCTTTAACAGTATTTTTCACAAAGGTTATAAAAATAAAAGAAACTCACCATTTTCTGTTGTGTTTTAAGCACACGGCTGATACAGATGCTGAATAATTCAGAGAGGCAAAAAGACAGACATCGGTCATCACAACACGCAGCAAAACATCCCAAAGGAGATCACTTGACCCGGGATCATTCAGAAATGCATTGCAGATGTCCAATCTTCTCTTCTCTTCCATTCTAGCACAAGTGACAAATGTGGTTAGCACCTGACAACTTTTTGACAGCAGCCTAGGACTCTATTTTGGTAACATCTAGGTTTTACTTATCAGACAAAGGCACTGCTATGGAAACCGCTGAACTTCAATGGCTGCTGCTCTAGAGGATACAAGCCCTATTCTCTAAACACACAGGGCTGAATGGCCTGTGGAAACACGGCAGCCGTTTCGACACAATGGAAGATTTCATAAATCAATATGTGTTGAATGTTTGGTTGTTATTAATGCTGTCTTGTACTTTAAGTGAATATACAGAATGTGTCAGACTTCAGTGGTTAAACTAAATCAACAACTTTTAGTTTAGCTAAAAGTAAAATATAAAGAAAACTCCAGAATGAAATGGCCAGTATTCATATGAACAGAGACCAATGTTGTTACTTTTGGGTAAATTCTATATACTGCATATATTCTATATACTTTTTTGTCTTGTTTCTAGTCCAAATATCTAAACATTCTTAAATTATTTTCTACAAATAATATGTCAAAATGAAATGAGTTTTTCCTTAAATGGGATAAGCAAAGTAATATTGTTTTTCTTTTTTACATAACACTATTTAGCTTTTTTGCCCCATTGGCAGATTATTTATATTATTTTAAGAAAAAATCATTGAGTTTTGGCAAAATAATTCTTAAAATAAGGTAATGTGTTATGCTTCTCTAGAAAATGCTTCTTAATGTACTTTTTTTTTTAGATATTTGGACAAAACAAAACATCTAAGTAAGAAAAGCATTTGTTTTTGCAGTGTTGCTTCAGTATATGTGTATTGTACTCATTTGCTCACATAAAAGGTTTTAGAGCTGCAAGATTCTGGATAAACTGAGAGTTGAATTTCTTAAGTGTAATTTTTTGAGTTTTGTGCATTATCTAGAAGCTGAATACATAGACGTGCCATCGATGTATGATTTAGTGAAAGTAGATAAAAGGTCAAAGTGGATACAAATCTGGAATATGATGACAAAAAGTAAAACTGAAATAAAATACAAAAAAAATTGCTTTTAAAGTTGTCCAAATGAATTTCTTAGCAATACATACAATATTACTATTCAAAATTTTAATTTAAATATATTTTTGGTAGGACACTTACAAAATATCTTCATGGAAAAAGATCTTTACTAAATAATCTAATACTTTTTGGCACATACAATGTATTTTTGACTATTGCCAAAAATAAACCAGTTCAAAATAAGACTGGTATCGTGGTCCGGGGTCATCAATTCCCTGATAAAACAAAAAGATCAAGATTCTTTGACAATTCTGAATTCTTGACAGCCAAGCAAAATAGCAAATTATTTAGAGATTCAGATTTTATATTTTTTATTTGATGCAATACATTAGATTTAGTATTATATTACTCATTAAAAAATAATAAAATAAATAAATAAATAAATAAATAAATAAATAAATAAATAAATAAAGTTGATTTTGGATAAATGATTCAGCATTTAAAAAGACTTTACTAGTTTAATATCTGGTTGAGTGACCAAACACTAAAATAAAATTGTTGCTGCTTGTTCAAACTACATGTTTACAATGAGCTGAAACAACAGCATTCTTGAGTTTATTTAGGGACAACTCAATTGTTTTTTGTTCAGTCAACTTAAAATTGTAAAAAAAAACATTATGTTAACTTAATCGATTTGAGTTGAGTTGAGATAAGATGAAGGGATTGTGTTGAAACCAGCATTTTTTTTTTACAGTGAATGATTTTGTGACGAATCCTAACAGTTGCTTGGGGCCACTTACTGTTTTGGCAAAAAAAAAATTAAGTTGATCCACTATGTTGAGTCACTATGGTTTTGCTATACTAACCATAGTTTAACCATATATTTATAGTAAAACTATTGTTATAAACATATGAATCAATCCATCAAAAAGAGCTACTACAATTTAGTATAAAACTGTGGTTCATTTTAATCTGTTGAAGAATAAGCTAATGATCATGGATTACAAAATCAGTCATAAGTAAAAAAACAACAACTTTACTCTGATGTTAAGATAGGACAATAGTTGATGAGATACTATAAAACGATACTAAAAAAAAATACTATACGATACTATTAAAAGATACTAAAACATTTTAAGAAAATCGCTTTTAAAGTTCTTAGCCAAGCATAATACTAATCAAAACTTTTTGATGAAGCTTTGATAGAATTTCATTTCTTTTCTAAATTTCTGAATTTCTAAACTTTTCATTTTTATTTTTGCCATAAAATAAAGATCCATCATTTTGACGATGTATTTTTGGCATATGATAGTGAAACATAAGACTGGTTTTGTAGTTTCTGGTTTCATTTTTTCAAGCAGGTAGAACCTGTCCTACACAATAGTGATATAATAAGGGGAATTTGAAAGGATAATTTGACATTATAAAAGAAGTCTCCTCAAACACATAAACATATTAAGCATCAATAACAGACAAACAGGCAATAAAAGCTGACAAACTATTTCTGAGAATGTCAGTTTGTAAGTAAGCGCAGCTTCCTGCACAGAAACCTCAAGACACTCCTTAGGTTATTGATTGCAGTTTATTACCAGTAGCTTGTTCATCTTGCCGTTACGATTATACAGGGGGAATTTAACAAAGCCAAACTCAGCTCACTGATGGGTATAATAATTATAAAAAAAAAAAAAAATAAAAAAAAATATATATATATATATATATATATATATATATATATATATATATATATATATATATATATATATATATATATATATATATAAAAATTATTATAAAAGAGATTTATTCTCAAAAACATAAAGTGAAATAATTTAATTTGTTTTTCTTGCTTTTTGTTTTGTTCCCTACATCGTCTCAGCAGGTTTCATTGTCTGGGAATGTTGCACATTATATTGCTCTTGCTTCTGTATTACAGTTTTTAATCTGGAGAAAATGGTAGGGCATTGTTTTAAAAACACTCCAAAGAATTACTTCTGTTATCTGTGTGTGCTGTTTTCTGATGTTAATAATTTTATATGATGTGTAATTGTCAAAGATTTCAATTTCTACTGTAAAGGTTGTATATAAACATCATAAACTGCAAACATTATACTGTTTTTTTTCCTCTTATTTCTCACAAAAAGTTCCTTTATCAAGACACATTTACCAAATGTGCTCAAAATATTACAAAAAATATTAAGTCATGATTTTTATGTCATTATTTTAGTGTTTCACAGTATTTGTTTTCAGTATTTTATTTTGTCATCTATCCATCCATCCATCCATCCATCCATCCATCCATCCATCCATCCATCCATCCATCCATCTATCTATCTATCTATCTATCTATCTATCTATCTATCTATCTATCTATCTATCTATCTTAACTTGTCTAATTAACCTAGTTAAGCCTTTAAATTGGACTTTCTAACAAAATAACTACAATATTATGTGCGGTCATCGTGGCAAAGACAAAAGAATTTAGCTATTAAAACTAATGTTTAAAAATTGATTAAAAATATTCTATTTCCACACGTGCGCTAAAAGATACTTTTTGTATATTTGATCATTTTGATAAAAATAGGACTTAACACTCTTTAACACGCAATTAAATGTGCAGTGCATCTGGAAAGCATTCATAGCGCTTCACTTTTTCCACTTTTTTATGTTACAGCCTTATTGCAAAATGGATTAAATTAATGAATTTTCTCAAAATTCTACACACAATGTTAAAAAAAATCCCACAACATCAAAATAATAGAAAATATTTATTGAAACGTATGCAGTTATATACGCAAAAATCCAGATAAAACCTTTTCCAGTGTGGAATACCATTAACTTGACAAAAAGACTATAACATTAATATAACATTAATGAAACAATGAATTTTTACAAATATGTAAACAGTAACTACATCCAACAGGTTATGCATAATATATAACAAACAAGAACACAGAACAGAATAGAATAAACAAATCATTGCAATATGTTTGCATAAATGTCACATAAACTCTCATCTTTATGATTAGATGTTAGTTTGTAATAATATTAATGTAATTATCAAAAAGACTATTTGTTAAACACTTGCATGATTACAGTGGTTGATCATGAGGTGTAAAGTCTTAGAGATATGCCAACAAATTTCTTTACAACAGAAACCTACGAAACAGCACAAAATCACAGACTAATTTACATCTCACTGTGTTAATCGCGTGCAGAACACACAGAATAACTCTTCATTCCAGAATTTATTTTCCAGATAGAGTCTGACACAAATCATGCTGTGAACTAGAAACAATTTTCATCAGTGATTGGATGAAATTATTTCATTTCATTATTTCAAGCTCTTCCTCCATTTACCATGAGTTGTCTTTCAGGAGCCAGTCGTGCAGATGTTGCTAGAGCCACTTTACGGGTGTAGGTGGTGCATCGCTGAAGGATCTCTCGAGTTTGTGGTCTGGGTGGGACCTTTGGAGCTAGGACTCCCTTCATAGGATGTCCAGAGTCAGAGTTGACAGGGCTGGACTGACCACTGGACATAGCACTATCGCTGCTATCTGGCTCTTTATCCTGCTGTCTCAGAAATCCCTCGTCCTCTTCTGAGCTGGACATGCTAGGGCTCATGGAGGTGGTGTCTGAGGAACTGAAGCTGAAGTCAGTTCCATCATCACTGAAGCTGCCGGACTCTTGGCGCTGCACTGGATCGGTGAAGTGACTCTGCTGTTCTGACAGGATTTCTAGAGAGCTTGACCTGAGGAAAGGGTTGATTCTGTTTTGATGGAGCTCTGGCTTAGGAGAGTTGCAGATAGACAGGTTGATGGTGGAGCTGTGAAGTTTCCTCTGAAGTGTTTGAAGGCCAAAACTGGGGCTGCTGTAGAGCTTCAGGTACATGGAGGGCACATAGCCAGCCTTATTGTTATATCTGATGATGGAATACAAATGTTATCATTGTTGTGTGTGTGTTCAGAGATTACTACTAAAACCCTGTTGCGGGTGTGATATATACATCATTTCTAAAGACTTTTCACCTTTATTGATAGGACAGTGGAGATTTTCAGACTGGAAAGTTTGGGGAGCAGAGACAGAGGAAGGATCGGCAAAGGGTCTCGAAGCCGGCAATCGAACTCAGGTCACCACGAGCACCTGGGTGCTGCTATGTGTCGACACACTAACCACTAAGCTATTGGTGTCGACATATAGGTCATTCCTTACAGTTTTTTCTTGTGGTTTTAAATTCAGATTTTTTTCCAACTATTCAACTATTGGAAAAAAACTAATTTAGAAGTCTTTAGAATTGCATACAAAGACAGTATGTCCAGCTATAGGAGGGCTTTAAAATCTGCCAGGGCTGAGCACCTCCGCAAACTGATAGAAAATAATCAAAACAATCCTAGATTCTTATTTAACACCATCGCTAAATTAACAAATAATCGGTCATCTTTGGAACAAAACGTTCCACCGCAAATTAGTAGTGATGACTTCATTAATTTTTTCAGTGATAAAATAGAAGGCTTTAGACAGAAAATAGGAGATATTAAACTTTCTGCACCGCCTTATACTTCAGATCCAGTAAACACGCCTCTGAATCTAAATAACCTACAGTGCTTTAAAATCATAGAACAGGAAGAGCTAGACAAAATTATAAATAGCTCTAAATCAGCTACGTGTATATTGGACCCAATTCCAACAAAGTTACTGAAAGAATTGCTACCTGTTATAGGAGAACCTCTTCTTAACATTATCAACTCTTCTTTATCTTTAGGCCATGTTCCAAATCCCTACAAGTTAGCTGTTATTAAACCTATTATTAAGAAACCACAACTGGAACCCAGCAACTTAGCTAATTATAGGCCTATTTCAAACCTTCCATTTATATCTAAAATACTAGAAAAAGTTGTTTCTGCTCAATTATGCTCCTTTCTGCAGACCAACAATGTTTTTGAAGTGTTTCAGTCAGGTTTCAGAGCTCATCACAGTACAGAAACTGCATTAGTGAAAATAACCAACGATTTACTCTTAGCTGCTGACCAAGGGTGCATCTCGCTATTAGTTCTACTCGATCTTAGTGCGGCATTTGACACCATTGACCATGGTATCCTTATTAATCGCTTAAAGTCTACAGGTGTCCAGGGACAGGCCCTACAATGGTTTAAGTCATACTTATCTGACCGTTACCAGTTTGTAAATATAAATGGACAGCCTTCACAAATCAGCCCAGTAAAATACGGGGTGCCTCAAGGATCAGTTTTAGGCCCTTTACTGTTTACAATATACATGCTACCCCTGGGAGACATTATTAGAAGACATGGGATCAGCTTTCACTGCTATGCAGATGATACTCAATTATATATTTCAACTAAACCTGACGAGACGTCTAATCTGTCCAAGCTAACTGAGTGTATTAAAGATGTTAAAGACTGGATGACCAACAATTATCTTCTCTTAAACTCAGACAAAACAGAATTATTACTTATTGGGCCTAAATCCTGTACACAGCAGATCTCACAACTCGATCTACAATTAGAGGGATACAAAGTTAGCGTTAGTTCTACTATAAAAGATCTGGGTGTCATATTAGACAGCAATTTAACTTTTAAAAATCATATTTCCCATGTCACAAAAACTGCTTTCTTTCATCTGAGAAATATAGCTAAGTTACGAAGTATGCTATCCATCTCAGATGCAGAAAAGCTAGTCCATGCTTTTATGACTTCTAGGCTGGACTACTGTAATGCTCTGTTTGCTGGCTGCCCAGCATCCTCTATTAACAAACTTCAATTAGTACAAAATGCAGCTGCCAGAGTTCTAACCAGGTCTAGAAAATTTGATCACATCACCCCAATTTTATCCTCCTTACACTGGCTGCCTGTTAAGTTTCGTATTGAATTTAAAATATTGCTTCTTACATATAAAGCTCTAAATAATCTAGCTCCTGCTTATCTAACCAATCTTCTGTCTCGCTACAATCCAACTCGCTCTTTAAGATCTCAAAACTCAGGACTTCTGGTAGTACCTAGAATAGCAAAGTCGAGTAAAGGAGGTCGAGCCTTCTCATTTATAGCTCCTAAACTCTGGAATAGCCTTCCTGATAACGTCCGAGGCTCAGACACACTCTCCCAATTCAAAACTAGATTAAAGACCTATCTGTTCAGTAAAGCATACACTTAGTGCACCACTTAGGGGGCTTCCACACAGGTTATGCATCTTGCTGATATACACTGTGAACATCAGCTACGCTAATTATTTTCTTTATTCTCCATTTCCACCTGGGGATACTCTTCCCGAGGCCCTCAGACTATGCAGAGTCACTGATTCGATCCAAGACCAACGACGAGATGATCCCAAGGTTTCCATATCCTGGACCTGGCCGAATCCTGAACAACTACTGCGATGGTCATGGAAGAGTGGAGAACATGAGACTGTTTCCTATGACGCTCCAGAGACAGACGAGTCTTCGCTGAGGCCAGCTTCCAGCCTCCGCCACTGAGACTGCAGCTCTGCACAAGACGTTTGGCCAGCGGAGAAATTAAAATGGTCGTGCCCTACTGAGCCTGGTTTCTCTCAAGGTTTTTTTTCTTCACTTCCGCCTTTAGTGAAGTTTTTTTTCCCTCTCCGCTGTCGCCACTGGCTTGCATGGTTCAGGATCTGTAGAGCTGCGCATCGTTGGATTTGCTCTTCAATATTTGGACTCTCAGTAGTGATTATTAAACCACACTGAACTGAGCTCAACTGAACTGAACTTAAACACTACAAACTTAACTACACTGTTCCTATTTACTGTGACCTTTTATGTGAAGCTGCTTTGACACAATCTACATTGTATAAGCGCTATACAAATAAAGGTGAATTGAATTGAATTGAATTGAATTCAGTATTGGGAACCTAACAATAGCTATGTTTCCATCCACCTTTTATGCGCATTTTGCATATGGTTAGGGTAATTGAGCATTGTTATTATATAACAATGGTTTGTTCTGTAGACTATCAGAGGAAAAAATTAGCTTAAATGGGCTAATAATTTTGACCTTAAAATGTTTTCTTAGAAAATTAAAAACTGCTTTTATTCTAGCTGAAATAAAACAAATAAAAACTAATTTTCTCCAGAAGAAATAATATTATCAGACATACTGTGAAAATCTTGCTTTGTTAAACATCATCTGGAAAATAAAAAAGAAAAAGAAAAAAAAATTGGTCCCACTTTATATTAAGTGTCCTTAACTACTATGTACTTGCATCAAAAAATAAATACAATGTACTTACTGTGTTCATAATGTATTTGAGAACACTTGTCGTGCTCTTGAATTGGGATAGGGGTAGGGTTATGGACAGGTTTGGTGGTATGGGTAGGTTTAAGGGTGGGTTAAACTGTAAGGGATGGTCAACAGTGTATTTACAAATGTGAACACAGAAGTATTTACAGATGTAATTACATACAGGTATTTAATTAAGCATAAGTACACAGTAAATACATGTATTTACACAATAAGAACATTGTAACAAATTATTAATTGCTGTGTAAGTACATACTAGTTAAGGACACTTAATATAAAGTGGGACCAAAAATTCAAACGGGGGCTAATAATTTTGACTTCAACTGTATCTTAATTTCCAACAATACTTGCTGCATGCTTTACCGTTTCACCTTTGATGAATTGTTACTTGTGCTATCTAATCATCAAAACACACGACAACTGCTTTCTAATAAAGAACAACTGCTTCCTTATGTTACATAACTGCTAAAATGCCCGCGCTTAACCTACTTATGGTCTATTAATACATCTGTCTTAAACATAGTTTGCAATTCCGATCATTGTCTGTATGTCAGTGTGTGGTAGGTAAACAACTGTAATTACCTAACAAGCCACCAGCCATTATCAGACCTCTGCAACACCTCCACAACAGCACCGATGCTCAGCGAGAGCTCATCCTCTTTTTTAGAAGTGTAACATCTTGTCGCGCAGTACAGAGACACTAGGGGAAGGAGAAAGTGTTCAATTAGCAACCTTATATTGAGAGATTCGTTATGGCAGAAAGTTTATGCAACTACTGTGGCTTACTTTCACAGGTCACTGAGTTGTACTTGTTTTCTTGCTCGTCTTCTTCCTCATCACATAATTCCAAGAAAGGAGCAGGAAACCAAGCTAAATGTTTATCCTCATTCTCCACAAGCCACCAACCTGATCATGTAAAAAATAAATAAATAAATCAAGAAGCTACAGTATCAGAAAACACACAAAGAACTGACCATTTCCTTCTTTCTGAGAATAATTACAAACCTGCTTTGTCTTTAATGAGCACATCCAGTCTTTCGCCAATTGCGACTTTAAAGGGCTTGTTCTTTGTGTCTTTGGTCTCATATGGAGCTACGCATTGATATGCCTTGGATACAAAAGGCTGGGTCACATTTCCATTGCTCAAATGTTTATTCTGCAGGTCAGGTCCTCCATGAACAGTGGGGATGTTGTCTGATTGCAGAATCATCACACTGAATGGAGAAGAGAGAATTTTTAGGAGACATTTACATATACTGCACATTTACTTCAAGTTCACTCCGATTCAGAATTGCTTGTCAGCTACCAGTTGCTGTTTTTGTGTATGTATCACCTACTGTGCATACTAAACCAAACTCTAAATTCTGCCTTCACTTGTTGTAAACCTTTCTGAGTTTCTCTTTTCTGTTGAACACAAATGAAAATATTTAGAAAAATGCGGCTTGATTGCACCCATTGATTGCATAGTATTTTTTCCTACTATGGGTTGCACGGTGGCACAGTGGGTAGCATGTTCGCCTCACAGCAAGAAGGTCACTGGTTCGAGCCTCGGCTGGGTCAGTTGCCGTTTCTGTGTGGAGTTTGCATGTTCTCCCTGTGTTTGTGTGGGTTTCCTCCGGTTTCCCCCGCAAGTCTAAAGACATGGTTTAGGTGAATTGGGTAGACTAAATTGTCCGTAGTGTATGAGTGTGTATGGATGTTTCCCTATGATGGGTTGCAACCGGAAGGGCATCCGCTGCGTAAAACATATGCTGGATAAGTTGGTGGTTCATTACGCTGTGGCGAGCTTAGATTAATAAAGGGATTAAGCTGAAAAGAAAATGAATGAATGAATGGAAGTCGATAGTTGCCAGCAATCTGCATTCAAAACTTCTTCTTTTGAGTTCAACTGATGAGGATCAGGCTAGTGAAGTATGGAGTGCTATTCACAATAAGCATGCTGCCCCTGGGAAACATTATTAAGCCTGGTTTATACTTCTGCGTCAAGTGATCGACGTGACCTAGGGCGCAAGCCTTGCACGTAGGCGTGCATTTATACTTCTGCACGCTGTTTCTGTTGCTCTGCAATACACTTCCGAAACGCGTTGACAGTTGACAGTGCGTGGATGTTTGTTTATATTGGGTGGATACAAAATAATTGTAAAAGTATGATATTAATAGTAAAAAAAAAAAAATAAAATGTAAAACAATAGTAAAAAAGTGTCACTAAATAAACTTGGACGGCCGTTAATATCCCTGTGTGGCCTGTCCAAATAAAGTCTATGTGTGGGAAGCACTCCAATGTTATTTGTTCTACTGTCAAAAACCTGGGTGTTATATTGGACAGCAACTTAACATTTGAATTTGTCCCTTGTCACAAAACAGCCTTCTTTCATCTTAGAAAGTTCACTAAGCTGAGAAACATGCTATCTATCTTAGATGCAGAATCGTTAGGTCATGCTTTCCTGACCTCTAGACTGGATTACTGTAATTCTCTGCTTGCTGGCAAAATGCAGTTGCCAGAGTTCTTACCAGGTCAAGAAATTATGATCACCCCAATTTTATATTTATTACACTGACTGCCTGTTAAGTTCCATATTGATTGGAAAATATCTATTCTCGCTTATAAGGTTCTAAATAGTCTAGCTCCTGTTTATCTAACCTTCATCCTTCTTGCTAAACATCCAACCCACTCTTTAAGATCTCAAAACTCAGGACTTCTGGTAGTACCCAGAGTAGCAATTGAATGGGTCAAACACAATCGAAGCAAAAGAGCTAAAATAAGTGGAATAATGAACAGAAAAACAGGCAGATGCTGTGTTGAGCACTGCACAGTCACAACACAATGTAGTATTCAGACAGGGACAGCTTATTATATAATATAATTACATGATATTACAAAAATTCGATGACTCGTGGGAACCCTGAAAAGCAGACCAGACACCAAACTGCACTTACTGAAGCATCCACGCTTGAGTTTCAGAGGACATACCGAGTGCTCTGCATCACAAGTCCTACACTGTATCATTAGAACTATTGAGTAAATCATCAGAGAACATCAGAAAAGTTGTTATGTACATGTTGGAACTTGTTTGTTTACAAAACTTGCTCTTCTTATAAGCATTTTGAAGTCTTTATATATAGGTATGTGTTAAAAATGCAGCCTATTTGTCAGTAATTGTTCCCAAAATGGGTGTCCGGACCCCCCGGGGGGTCACGGGGTGATAAGCAGGGGTTGCTTGGTGATATCCTAAAATCAAATTCCTTTTATTAAACTAGTAGAATTAAACTACTGAAGAAAAAAAATTACAGTTACATAATTAAAATAAATTTTAATTAATTGCAATTAAAAACTATCAGCCTTTCGATTTTGTTGCGACACCTGGGGTGATTATGTTATATTAAAGACACAGCAATAGCGTCAGATGCAGCTGATTGATTTTATGGCATCAGGTTAAACTTTCTGACACCTTTATGGCACTCACATATGTTAAAAATAAATGCAGGCCATAATAAACATGGAGGATGGCCTTCGAATGGCATTCTCCGAAATAAAACGACAAATAGACGTGGGCCTATTGGTATGTGTTCACCGTTGTTTGCAAGCTTTATATATTTATAACCACCTCAGAGGATATTGGGGGTTGCGAGTCACTGGCATTGTTATTTTGGGGTTCAAAATTAAAGTTTGGGAACCACTGGCTTAGACAAGGACAATTGTTTTTTTTACTTCCTCCCAGTGTTCATTTCACCTAGAAACTGTATTAAAAATGAAGTTTGTTTTGGTGCTTTCCAGAATCGCATTTTAAGAATGAAACTGGGTTGTACATCAGCTGTACACACCTACTATATTACTATGTTTTTGATGAGCTGCAGCTACCTACTTATTTGCTGCAGGCCAGTAATCTACATACCTGTTTTGTGTATATTCTGGCAGCAACTCCTGTTCAGTTGGCAGAAAGAATTGGATCACCTCTCTGGAATGTGACACAGTTGTGTCACACTGCAATAGGCTAGAACAGTACTTCTCCAGATTCCTCAGACGAGACACAGACTTATCCAAACCCTTCAACTGGAACGTGGGCTTCATGACCTGGGCTGCAAACAACAAAAATTCATCATTGAGTAGCACAAAAAAAAAAACTATGTAGATAAAAGTGTTTAGTGGTTTAATAGCAGTGTTGCAGATATGCAGTCAAAGTTTAGCTCTGTATTTTCCAAATAAATGAAAAAAAGTTAACATTTTATTAAGGTGTCCTTGTTAGACGTGATAAATGTTCTTATTAATTCTCCACCCTAGACCCAACCCGCATTCTAACCCTAATCATTTTGTAAGTATAATTAATTAACATCACTCATTAGTGAAATGAATAGTTACAGTACACCTTAAAAGGAAGTGCAAGCAAAAGTATTATTATAAAGGTGCCTTATGTACTTATAACCCTTATTTAAAATAATCCTGGCTTTATTATAAAAATGTTTATTGTAGTTAAATAGGTAATATTAAAGTATAATTGCTGCACCAAACAAAGCAAAGTTACTTGTCATATTTAATTGCATTAATGACTATATGAAAGTTTGTACATAAAGGATGAAAATACATTAACATGTTACTTTATGCATGCTATTATTGCACAGCCTTACAATAGAATATACTATATATGACTTGGGGAAAAACAAATAGATATCACAGATAACTATTACAATTTTCTACGCATATTAATCTGTCAGTCATATTTTACCTCCAAATCTAGGAAGCACCCTGTCTTCTTTACGATACGGATTTTCGACAGGAAACTTCTTTTTCAGTTGCCTCTATTGAAACGAGAAAAGCTAATTCGTTAATTTGTAAAGTAAGAGACATTTTAAAGAGACATTAACGCTAAATGACTGAAAACCTACATGCAGCGTTCTGAAGTCTCTGAGGGATCTGTACACTATCAGTTCACTCTGGTCTGACCACAACACGGATGTCATGTACTTCTGCACACAACAAACAGTCAGTTAATTATGAACATAAATATGACATAAAGTAGTTCTACCAGCTTTCTACAAAAACATCATCTTACTTTGTCCTTTTCCTTCTTCATCACTCCAATAAGCTGGACATCGACAGGAAAGCGCGGGTCACTCATCCTGTAGCAGACGCAGTATTTGACGAAAGAAAGTACAGTATGAAATCTTTCCTTCCTTCTCTTTCAGCATCAGCATCAACCGCATCATTTATATACAAGAGTACAGACATAGGCGTGTTGTTTTTGTCACGTGAGCGTTTAAAGTAAGTTGAGGGAGCGCTGTGGGGAAAAAGCGGATAAGAGGCGGCGTCACGTGCGTGTGACACAATATTTGTCAGAGAATAATAGTCAATCAGTGCTGTCTTCAAGACGGGAAGAGTTATTACACATTAATATTTGTCAGTGATAAGACGTGCTGTTTGTTTTGAAGTTTGTTTCTAAAATGCACGAACATACATAGCCTGCTTATATAATTTAACTTTATGTCTGCCTATCTAGCTACTCACTTTATAGTGAGTATACACTATATACACTATTTATATCCTTTATTTATATACTCACTCTGGCTATGTACGCCACTTGATAAGGTATATGCGTTTTTCCCGGCTCGAATTAGTGATGCGAGATTGGCATACTTTGGTCATGAAGGGATGGACATAGTCAACTACAATGTCTTGATGTATTTAGATGTCCGACTGTAAAAAACGCTCTGTTGGAGTTGTTTACACTCACGCACACTACACTCAAAATTCTGTCATTATTTGCTCACTCTTGACTTGCTCTTTATTATTATTTGCTCACTCTTGAAGTTTTTTTGCGAGTGTTTTTGTGTTCTGTTAAACGCAAAAGAAGATTTTTTGAAGAATGTTGGAAATCTGTAACTATTGACTTCCATAAAAACAAATACTATTGAAGTCAAAGGCTACAAGTTTCCATCATTCTTCAGTATATATTTAGTGTCCAGTAGAAAAAAACTAAAAAATAAAAACAAAAACAAGTCAAGGTTGTGGAATCCCATGTCTGCCAATTAATAAAAAATAAAAAAGCTATTGCACTTTTGATATCAGAATTCTGATTTGGAAAAAGCTTGAATCAAGACTTTTTATCTCCGAATTTTTTTTCCTCAGAATTGTGGATTTATATCACAATTCTGACTTCATAACTCTTATAGCTTTTTAGAAGCTTTAGAACTTTCTTGTTGTTTATGACAAAATGTAAAAAAAAATGCAGAAATGAAGACTTATCAGATCAGCCAACATCTGACACTGACAGGAAACTTGCTTGTGTGCTCTTCTGAATTCAGAGACTACATTCAGAGATGTATAACCTTCAGCTGTAATGAGTGGTTATTTGAGTTATTGTTGCCTCTATATACACTCATACACTGTCACTCATTGGATATCTTCTCATGTTTGGACTGTAAAAACTGAAGTTGGCTGTGTGCACTCTAAAAATGCTGGGTTGTTTTAACTCAAATTTGGGAAAATATGAACAATCCTTATTTAAGCATCCATTTGCTTAAAATATTACATTTCTACACTTTTTTTGGATATGCATAAATTAACAGGTGCAATTTGCAGAAAGCCCAAACCTATTCATTTGTTTATTTAATTTCCCTTTTGACAGGCAGCACGGTGGCTCAGTGGTTAGCACTGTCTGAGCACTGCATTGTTTGAGTCCCGGCTGGGTCAGTTGGCGTTTCTGTGTGAGGTTTGCATGATCTCACCTTGTTTGCGCGGGTTCCTCCGGGTGCTCCGGTCCAAAGACATGCAGTATAGGTGAACAGAATAAACTAATCTGCCTATAGTGTATGAGAATGTGAGTGTGTGTGAGTGTTCCCCAGTACTGGGTTGTGGCTGGAAGGGCATCTGCTGCATAAAACATATGCCAGAATAGTTGGCGGCTTATTCCGCTGTGGTGACCTCTGAAAGAGACTAAACGAGGAAAATGAATGATGAATTTCCCTTTTGAGCGAGAGACAAAAACTAAATTCTCATTATAATGGTTTACTGTTCCTTTGACTTGAAGAAACTTCTACTACTTGTGCAAAATGCTGCCGCTCGCATGCTGACAGTCATAAACAAGTGCGTGAACACTCCAGTAATAAATCAACCAATTAATCTAATTGATCAGTTTCTTTGTTGTTGTTGTTGCTGTGTCAGGGCAAACATCCAGACAGTTCCAGGGGTCTAAGCAGGGGCCTTTCCTGTAAGGGATAATGACTTTTCATCAAAATAGTCAACGTGAGCAGTCCATTCATGGCTGTCATCCTTTAGTAATTTCCCTATGATAACCCTCTGCTTTTGCGGGGGTGGACAGGGCAAGTGGGGCTCACAGGTGTGTGTTCAGACCGAGGGTGATGAGAGCGCAGACAGCTTGAACATTGATCTGAAGCTGCTGGCGTCACGCTGCCTGTGAAGGACCGCCAAAACTCCTCCGCAGAAACAACTCAAGGTCATCAACAGCACGGGTTTGTCAAGCCTCAAGCATGCCAACATCATCACCTGGGAAAGGACCCCAAATGCACGTTTTGGTTGTTTAGGGGGAAGGCGCCAAACACGTGCTTTATGCACACCACCCACTGAACCGTGGCAGACCACGGGAAAATATGTCTTCCCAACTGATCTGCTGCCAGCTGCTGTAATGAACAAAAATGATGACCCTTTGGAAAATACCCCAAAGAAAGTACCTTAAACTTGGCCAAAATAGTTTTAGAACTAAATAGAAATCTCTTCAGTTTCTGTAAATAGCAAAAATATTTGCACTATTTTTGTCAAAAATAGTATAATATTCAAAATGCCTGCACATTACTTTAGTCAAGTTATTGAAAAACTTTCAGAATATTAAAAATCGTTTTGAAATGTTCTTAATATCCAATAGCTAAGTACACTCAAAAATAGTTAAGCCTAACAAATAAGATTCATGTGATTGCATTTACAATTTCCATTCATTTGGATTACATACTTTTAAAATTATTGAACTAATAAACTTTATGTGATGAATATATGTTAGTTAAACATAAATTAAACAAGATTTATAGAATAATAGTAATAAATCCAATGTGTTTTAAATGCCTCTTATTAATTCATCCATTGTGTGTAGTATGAAGCTGTATCCATTTTGCCACCCAATATTAAGCAAACCAATCTCATAGAATTGAATCTGGCTTTTTCTACAGCTAGATATATTTATACCACATTCATATCTTATAACTGATTTAATCTAGCAGTTTTAGATTGATATTAAGGAATCTAAGATCATTCAGCTTACAAACAGTTAATGATTGTCACGGTCACCAGCGATCCAGCCGGTGCAGATAGCTGGTATACACACAGATCGCTAACAGACTACAAATCTGCCATTTCAAGAACTACAAGTTCCATACATGCACCACACACACCGGTTCCTGATCCCATTTGATTACACTCACACTGCTGAAGCTGCTCAAAGACTGATTAGTTGGACTATTTATACAGCACACAGACTTTGCTGAGTCTTGTTATACTGTTTGTGAACATTACAACGTGTCATCCTTGCCTTGCCCTGACCCTCACTTTGTTTTGTTTGTTTATGTTGCTTGCTCCCTGCCTTTTGACCATCTGCCTCTTTTATCACCACGACTCTGGATTGCCTGTATACATCTGTTTGCTCCTGTGTTGATCGTTGCTTGCCTGACCATTCTTTGCATAATAAACCCTGCATTTGGATCCACACTCTCTTGTCAGCGCCCATTCACATTACAATGATAAACTTCATTGTGATTCTTTTTTGAGTGTAGATGTATGAGGAGGTACAGCATGCGTTAAACTAGAAACTTCATAAATGTTGTGACTATGCTTTTGATGCAGTGCAATGTCCAATGGCGTTAATAATAAATAAAAAGAACAACTGCATCTTTCAGAAGACAATAGTTATAGCTATTTTCTTTTCGTGTAACTTAAATATTACAGCAATTATTAATTAAACAGTTAATGGATAAATAAAAACAGGCGTGAAGCCAATTGTTCTCCTTGGGAGAAGTTAGAGAAGACAATAGGTGTTCTTTTCATTCATTATGTTGCACAACTATTTTCAATGAAACTAGATTATATTTTTGTTTCCCGTAACAGTTATTTACCAGGAAAGAAAATGCACCAGGGAAATAATCCTGATTGATAGCTACTCTTGTACTTTCTATACTTATTCATAGGAGGATTAAAAGAGTTTAGTTGTGTGGATTAAAATGTGATTAATAATGCCTGAGAATTAAACAAAACCAATCCTCGTTATTATTTTTAGTGCCTTATTGATAAACAGACCTATTGGTCAATCTCTTAACAAAACCTTTGAAAAAAATGTAGTCTGATTCATATGGAAATCTTATATATAAGCATATGAACGTACACTCACCAGCCACATTATTAGGTTCACCTGTCCAACTGCTCATTAACACAACCAAAGCAAAAAACGAGCATTAGAATGGGGAAGAAAGGTGATTTAAGTGACTTTAAACGTGGCATGGTTTTTTGTGCCAGACGAGCAGTATTTCAATTATTTCAGAAACTGCTGATCTACTGGGATTTTCACAAACAACCATCTCTAGGGTTTACAGAGAATGGTCCGAACAAGAGAAAATATCCAGTGAGCGGCAGTTCTGTGGGTGCAAATGCCTTGTTGATGCCAGAGGTCAGAGGAGAATGGCCAGACTGGTTCAAGCTGATAGAAAGGCAAAAGTAACTCAAAAAACCCGAGGTATGCAGAAGAGCATCCCTGGATGCACAACACGTCCAAACTTGAGGCAGATAAGCAGCAGAAGACCACACCGTGTGCCACTCCTGTCAGTTAAGTACAGGAAACTGAGGCTACAATTCACACAGGCTCACCAAAATTGTACATTAGAATATTGGAAAAACATTGGTCTGGTCTGATGAGTCTAGATTTTTGCTGCAACATTCAGATGGTAGGGTCAGAATTTGGCGTCAACAACATGAAAGCAGGGTATCTATTCTGCCTTGTATCAATGGTTCAGGCTGGTGGTGGTGGTGTATTGGTTTGCCGGCTATTTTCTTGGCACACTTTGGGCCTCAATTAATACCAATTGAGCATCGTGTCAATGCCACAGCCGACCTGAATATTGTTCCTGACCATGTCCATCCCTTTATGACCACAGTGTACCCATCATGTCAGAATCATCTCAAACTCTTCATTCTACTCAAATGGCCTCCACAATCACCAGATCTCAATCCAATCAATTTTGGGATGTGGTGGAACGGGAGATTTGCATCATGGATGTGCAGCCAACAAATTTGCAGCAACTGCTATTATGCTAACTTGGTCCAACTTGGTACTAGTAAGGTGTACCTAATAAAGTGACCAGTGAGTGTATATGTAAAATAATTTTTTATATTCATTCATTCATTCATTCATTCATTTTCTTTTCGGCTTAGTCCCTTTATTAATCTGGGGTCACCACAGCGGAATGAGCAGCCAACTTATCCAGCATATGTTTTACACAGCCTTCCGGCTGCAACCCATCACTGGGAAATATCCATACACACTCATACACTACGGACAATTTAGCCTACCCAATTCACCTATAGTGCATGTCTTTGGACTGTGAGGGAAACCAGAGCACCTGGAGGAAACCCACGCGAACACGGGGAGAACATGCAAACTCCACACAGAAATGCCAATGGACGGACCCAGCCGAGTCTCGAACCCGCAACCTTCTTGCTGTGAGGCTATTGTGCTACTCACTGCGCCACCGTGCAGCCTACATATTTGAAGATATACATGTAATTGTAATTGAATTGGTTAAAAATAAAAAATATATATATGACATATGACATATGAACATATATGACAAATTTTATATATCTGAATATAAACTTGTATGTCATACATGTAATTAGCAAATTTTGCTATATTGGATTTTACAGGGGACAATATACAATTACTAATCAATCAAAATGTGCACTAAAGACACAGAGGGACTATGTCAATGAAATCACCTTTTTTTTCAAACGATGAACTATAAAAACTTTGAAAGTCAGTCAGAGTACATCCAACTAAAAAAAAAAACTTTAGCAGCAGAAGCATATAGATTAAATTAGTTGAAATTTTTGCTAATTAAACGTATATAAAATGCATTAATAATTATAAAAAATAAAAAACAAAAAACACAGTCGGGAGCGGCATGGTGGCTCAGTGGTTAGCGCTGTCACCTCACAGCATGAAGTTCATTGATTCGAGTCCTGGCTGGGCCAGTTGATGCTTCTGTGTGGAGTTTGCATGTTGGCGTGGGTTTCCTCCAGTTTCCCTCAAAGTCCAATAACATGCGCTATAGGGGAATCGGGTAAAACAAAAATTGGCCATATTGTATAAGTGTGTGTGAATGCGAGAGTGTATGGGTGTTTCCCAGCACTGGGTTGTGGCTGGAAGGGCATCCGCTACATAAAATATATTCCAGAATAGTTGGCGGTTCATTCCATTGTGGCGACCCCTGACAAATAAGGGTCTAAGCCAAAGGAAAATGAATGAATGAATGAATGATTAAATCACAGCCACATTATACTATGTATATTCACATTTACAGTAAAAAGTGTTGTAGGTTGTGCGCCGTGGTATTAATCAAAATATTAAAGGTGAGAAAAAGATAATGAATTAAAAAATATATATATACAATATATTCATCTGTTACAGCAAGGCTATTTGAAAATAAAAGATCTAATATTTATTTGGCATTATATATCTAGGTAGTAAAAGCTAGCAAGACAAAGATTAAAGAGTGAATTATTGCAGGAACGTGAGTTAGGATTAATGCTATTGTTGTTATTTTTTGATCTTGTCTTTGGACTTGTCAATGAAAGTCCATGACTCACATAAAACATTAAGAACTGGCTTTGCAAATGAATTGGCAAATTCCCACGCCTAAAAAACTTAATACTAGAACAATAAAAGATCTGTTGTGAGTAAATGAATGACAGCAACAGTATTTCCAGTCTTACGTATAAAACTGTCAAAGTATGAGCAAACAAACCAACTGATTCCACAAATCACATCAATGCATATTTATGAGTAATCTATGACTGCTTTGGCAGTAAGATAAAAAGAGCTAGTCCTGGAAGAGGTGAGTGAGCATGTGAGTAAATAAACTTTATTGTGCTCAAACAAGGAAAAACGGTAAACTTTATTTCTTCTTACGGGCAGAGCTTTTGTCATGTCCAAGAAACAACTCAGTGTTTATTGCCTGTTGTTCACAGACCCACCCTAATGGTAAACATCAGATTCACATCTGTTTGTATACAGAATATAGCATATTGTAACACATTGGTCTACTCAAGATGCTTTGAACATTAAAAAATAAATCTTCTGGCATCTAAGCTGGCAAATAATCTAGAATTAGCCATTAGTGTCATAAATACAGTACAGAGCTCAGCATAAAAGAGTACACCCCTCACAGATCACTCTTTTCAATTCAGATTTTCTATAGGACACTTTGCAATAATACATTTGTGCATATACAATAGATTAGTCAAGACCAAAGCCAAAACTGTAATTAATTTAACAAAAAACAAACAAAACTTAAGATCACAGTCCAAAGATTACCACACCCAAATTAATATATTGGGGAAATATTTTAAATAAAATTGTAATAAACAGGAAAAATCAAGAGGAACATAAAAAAACATATCTGTTGAAAATTTGCATAGTTTTAGTTTTGTTTTGGAATCATTTGCATATAAATGTATTATGTTTATGTTTCTATTCCTAAAGATGCTTAATAACCAAACTCTTATTTTTAATGGATATTACTGTTTAAAAAATCTGTTTTGTTTAAATGCACCAAAATTATTGACTATATTTACTGACAAATGGATAAAAAAGAAAGGGTGTTCTCGTTCATGCTGAGCACTGTAAGAAAAAAAACCCTGTTGGATATTCGGTTAATGAGGCCTAAAATCCATAAGCGTAATGTATTTTTTACTGTAAAAAGCTTATTATACGGCCCTACCCCTATCCCTAAGCCCAACCCTGAAACCGGTAACAAATTCTAAATGTCAAAAGACCGTTAAGTATGATTTTTAAACATTTTGAATTATGAGGACACAAGGCATGTCCTCATAAACCACATTAAAACTGTACATCTAGGTCATACTCAAGTCATTATACAATTTGGTCCTTGTAAACCACATAAGTACAAACACACACACACACACATTCGTTCATTTTCCTTCAGCTTATCTTTATTTCAGAGGTCGCCACAGCGGAATGATCTCCCAACTATTCCAGCATGTTTTACTCAGCGGATGCCCTTCCAACTGCAACCCAGTAAAATCAAAAAATCATAGTAAATTGGAACAGTGTAGTTCAGTTTTTAGTGTTTAAGTTCAGTTCAGTTCAGCGTGGTTTAATAATCACTACTGAGAGTCCAAACACTGAAGAGCAAGTCCATCGATGCGCAGCTCTACAGATCCCAAACCATGTAAGCTAGTGACGACAGTGGCGAGGGAAAAAAAAAAAAAAACTTCACTAATTGGCGAAAGTGAAGAAAAAAAAACCTAGAGAGAAACCAGACTCAGTTGGGGACGACCATTTCAATTTCTCCGCTGGCCAAACGTCTTGTGCAGAGCTGCAGTCTCTGCGGAGAAGTCTGGAAGCTGGACCTCAGCGAAGACTCGTCTGTCCTTGGAGCATCACAGGACTCATGCTCTCCACTCCTCCATGACCACCACAGCAGCTGCTCAGGATACAGCCTGGTCCAGGATTATGGAAACCTTGGGATCATCTCGTCGCTGGTCTTGAATCGAATCAGTGACTCTGCATAGTCTGAGGTCCTCGGGAAGAGTATCCCCATGTGGAAATGGAGAATAAAGAAAATAATTAGTGTAGCTGACGTTCATAGTGTATACAAACAAGATACAGAAACCTGCACATTCATGTATAATATAGCTAATTGATGCACTGAGTGTATGCTTTACTGAACAGATAGGTCTTTAATCTAGTTTTGAATTGGGAGAGTGTGTCTGAGCCTCGGACATAATCAGGAAGGCTATTCCAGAGTTTAGGAGCCATAAATGAGAAAGCTCAACCTCCTTTACTCGACTTTGCTATTCTAGGTACTACCAGAAGCCCTGAGTTTTGAGATCTTAAAGAGCGAGTTGAATTGTAGCGAGACAGAAGGTTGGTTAAATAAACAGGAGCTAGATTATTTAGAGCTTTGTAGGTAAGAAGCAATATTTTAAATTCAATACGAAACTTAACAGGCAGCCAGTGTAAGGAGGATAAAATTGGGTAAAATCCAGCCTTGAAGTCATAAAAGCATGGACTAGCTTTTCTGCATCTGAGATGGATAGCATACTTCGTAACTTAGTGATATTTCTCAGATGAAAGAAGGCAGTTTTTGTGACATGTGACATGATTTTCAAAAGTTATGTTGCTGTCTAATATGACACTCAGATCTTTTATAGTAGAGCTAACGCTTACTTTGTATCCCTCTAGTTGTAGGTCGAGTTGTAGGTTCAGACATCTCGTCAGGTTTGGTTGAAATATATAATTGAGTGTCATCTGCATAGCAGTCTCCCAGGGGTAGCATATATATTGTAAACAGCATAGGGCCTAGAACTGATCCTTGGGGCACCCCATACTTTACTGGGCTGACTTCTGAAGGCTGTCCATTAATATTCACAAACTGGTACCGGTCAGCTAAGTATGACTTAAACCATTGTAGAGCCTGTCCCTGGACACCTGTAGAATTTAAGCGATTCGTGAGGATATTGTGGTCAATGGTGTCAAATGCCACACTAAGATCGAGTAAAACTAATTGCGAGATGCACCCTTGGTCAGCAGCTAAGAGTAAATCGTTGGTCATTTTCACTAATGCAGTTTTTGTACTGTGATGAGCTCTGAAACCTGACTGAAACACATTGTTCGTCTGTAGAAAGGAGCATAATTGGGTAGAATCAACTTTTTCTAGCATGTTAGACATAAATGGAAGATTTGAAATAGGCCTATAATTAGCCAAGTTGCTGGGGTCCAGTTGCGGTTTCTTAATAATAGGCTTGATAACAGCTAACTTGTAAGGATTTGGAACATGGCCTAAAGATAAAGAAGAGTTGGTAAATACTAAACACACTCATTCATACACACACTCAATGGGCCCTATCATACACCTGGCGCAATGTGGCGCAAGGCGCGATGCAATTGTTGTTTGCTAGTTTCAGCTTGGCGCAAGAGTCATTTTGACGTTTTGCGCCACGCTGTTTAAATAGCAAATGCATTTGCGCTCATACGTGCGCCCTTCTGATCTAAAAAAGGAGGCGTGTTGAGGTGCATTTCTGGCACGTTGCTGTTTTGAGAAACTTTAAAGGGCACCTAGGTTACCCCTTTTTCAGATTTAATATAAGTCTTTGTGTCCCCAGAATGTGTCTGTAAAGTTTCAGCTCAAAACACCCATCAGATTATTTGTTATAGCTGTCTGAAGTGTCTGTATTATAACCAGTAAAACTTGGTTGCTGTTTTTTGTACTGGGCCTTTAAGGCTAGTCCTCCCCGCCCACCGTTCCCACGTGCCTGTCAGCAACGTGCCTCAGTCGCCGCCCTCGGCTGCCTCAGGAAGCAGATCTCACGTCGCGTTTGAGAGAAATACTACAGTAAGAACTTTACCAATCAGTATTTGATGCAGTTTTTTTTGTTGCAACCATGAGTCACACACAAAGTCGTTACAAAGTTCACGCGCACACACAGCGAGGACACACACACATAGTGCAGACACACACCAATAGCGCAGACACCCACACACACAGAGAGAGAGAGAGAGAGAGAGAGAGAGAGAGAGAGAGAGAGAGAGAGAGAGAGAGAGTTTAGCTTCGCACTCTGTTTGCACGCATATGTGACAGGATGCAGGTTAATCTCCACTGCTGTATGGATATCTGTTGTTAATGTACAAAATAAACCTGATTTAACGTCCACAAACCGGGATTGAAGCGTCTTCTTTTATAATTGTTCTGACACGCGGCTGTGCTGATGAAGTAAAGCTAAGCTAAATCACTGTAATTCATTACACACATGCACTGTTTTAAAAACATTTTAAACTTGTAAAACTCACTCTTGATCCGGGCTTTTTTCAGTTTATTCATAACAATTTTGCTTTTGTATAATGTTATTATTATTATCAGTATTATGTATTATATGCATATTTATATTTGTTTTATTAAAAACAAGCTTAGATTTGCCCACCTGTCTGGTTTTAGACCATATGGGGCATAGCATGTGTATTTGGATATAACTCATATATAACTTTGAGCACACTCCGTTATTATTGTTCATTTATTCGTTTGCTGGAAATTAGAACTGAATTTAGAAATAGTTTTGAAACAAATCTTTCCGCTTAACGAAACGAAATTAATTATTTATAGGCTAATGGATGTCTGTGCATACCTATCCACGAGTTTCCCTATCCACGAGAGTGAAAGCAAATAATGAGGAGGCTCGTCTCCCATTCTCACGCTGCAGATGCTCTATTTAACTGTTTTCTCTCTAGTGAAGGGTTCAGCTTTTACACTTATAAAGTCCGTCATGTAAATGGCAAATGCGCTATGGTGCGACGCAACTGACGCTTAAAGGGAATGGGAGATGAGACTCTGATTGGTTTATTCTCAAAACACATCTACAACTCATTAAAAAAACCCTGTTAGACCATGCGCCACGGCGCAAGGCAGATTTTTCCGTCCTTATATTAGCAAAAGTAGATTCTGACACGCCCTTAATGCGTTTGCGCCCTGCGCTTTGCACTTTGCACATGGATCGTCAAAATAGAGCCCATAGACTATGGACAATTAATTTAGTTTGTTCAATTCACCTATACCACATGTCTTTGGACTGTGGGGGAAACCGGAGCACCCAAAGGAAACTCATACGAACACGTGGAGAACATGCAAACTCCATAGAGAAATGCCAACAGGTCACGGGATTCAAACCAGTGACCTTCTTGCTGTGAGGCAACAGTGTGTAACGTCCACTACAATGTGTATGTATCACATTATGTATGTGTGTTGCCCTTTAAGAGCTGCACCCAACCCAGTCTGCGTGTGTGAGGAGAGGGAGAAAGGAGTGTGTACTGAAAACAAGTTAGCATTTATTTACTCTTAACCTCCTCTTGAGCATGCAGAATCAAGAGGGCAAACTGAGACGAAAACAGATGTGTGAAAATGTCTTTTCTTTGTTACATTAATAGATTTATTATGAGCTCTGAAAAATCATACGTCGTTTCAGTTTTAACAGTTTCACTTTCACTTTGGCCTGACTTACAATAACTTTTCCTGGTTGAAAATGCTGCCCCAGTCAGCCCTTGGTGCTAACCATAGTGTGCTAAAACATTTAGCAGTGTGCTACACCAGTGATCAAGCAAATATCTATTAACTGTCTGTTGGAACATGTTAGTAAGATGCTTAAACATACAAACAATCTGCTGAAATGTGTTAGCAGTGTGCTAAAAGACATTAACTTTCTGCATGACCTTTAAACTGAAAAAGATGTCAAGCTTTCAATAACTTGCAGGTCAGGTTTATTCTTAACATTTTGTATAAAAGTTACCTAAGGCACCTAAGATGAAAATCAACTTTAGTAAACTATTTGGACAGAACTGTGTGTAGGTATAGTAAGTCCACTGTCATATTGGAGTGATATAAACCCAAGTCTCTTTTTTTTTTTTTTCTGATGTTAAAATAGGATCCAAATCCCTCCCATTTTGAGACCCACAGCAACAAGATGTAGGCGTACGGTTTTCCCCACACAGCAAATTGACTGACAGGCACCATGTTTGTAAAATAACATGTATATGCATATATATGTATGTCCACAGAACATTTTTTTCTCACAAAGAAACTGCCTGTGATTTTTATAAGTTTTATAAGTTTAAAACTTTTTAAAAACAGAGCATGTTTGTAAAGAGAGTAAAACCGTTCTTAATTTTTAATCGATATAATCACAAAGGCAGCATGATGTCGGTTTGCGCTAATGTGTGTGTGTATGTGTGTGTGTGTAGTGCAAATGGAATTTGTGTGTGACTCATTTCAGAAAGGCTTGAATAAACTCCACCACAAATACATGAAATAAACTTACTTGGTATTTTTGAGTAATGAGTAGGCCCACACAGTATCTGCGCGCACAGAATTCCACAGATTTCCGCATATTCCCGCAGATTTTTAGCCCATGATTATTTCTGTTTATTTACTTGAGTAAATGTGTGTAAATTTATATTTATTTATATATTTGTTTTCAAATAAATTTCAGTATAATTGGAACTAATATGAAAACATTCATGATTTATTTCAATTTCTGTCTTTTAGTAGATATATTATATGAGAGACTTGCTTTGTTTACCAAATAAAGTGGATCTAATTGGATTTGCATTTTGAACATTAAATAAAATTAAAAAGATATTATTGTTGATTTCACATATTGGGCCTGTTTCTGTAAGGCGGTTCAACCAACTCGGAGTTTCTGATTTGATTTACCGAGAGATTAAAAACTCGAGTTTTCAATTTCAGAACAGCTGATTTGAGTTAGGTCAATCAACTTTGAGTGGACCAACTCAGAGAAAAGGTGCGGTCACACTTGACTTTTCTTCCCATAGACTTCCATTCATACGCACGCGAATGCGTCAGACCGGAAACGCGGGGTCATGCGTTAAGTTTCGCAGGTTGCTGCAGTGCAAAGTTCAAGCTTGGTGAACTCTAACCTGCCAAATCGCATCACTTGACTGCGTGAGACCAATCGAGGATCAAAACAGGACCTCTCTGGACAGAAATTTAAAACATGGAGCAATCGCTCGCTTTTTTAATGTCTAATTATCTTGTTTAATCCCGCCCCTTTTCGCAGCGCTGCACGACAGAATTTCGCACACACAAAGCCCAGTGTGACCGTAGCTTTAAAACGAAATTCTGTCGTGCAGCACTGCGAAAAGGGGCGGGATTAAACAAGATGATTAGACATTAAAAAAAGCAAACGACTGCTCCATGTTTTAAATTTTTGCTCAGAGAGGTCCTGTTTTGAACCTCGATTGGTCTCACGCAGCCAAGTGATGCGATTTCGCAGGTCAGAGTTCACCAAGCTTGAACTTTGCACCGCAGCAACCTGCGAAACTTAACGCATGACCCCGTGTTTCCGGTCTGACGCATTCGCGTGCGTATGAATGGAAGTCTAAGGGAGGAAAAGCCAAGTGTGACCGCAGCTTTAAGCACGCACACCGCAACTATAAAAAGGCATTATCAATGGAGCGCAGATATTACGAGTGACTGTGGCAACATCTTAAAAAAGAGATCACCGTTTCTTTCTCCAGCTGAACTTGATGTGCTCGTGCAGAGTTATAGCAAATATGAGCATATATTTTAAAAAGCAACACCACTGCATCAGTGAAACAGACAGTTAGCGTGGGAAAACTGCCACTCAAGTTAATGCGTAATTTTACATTTAAAGTATTTAAATATTTAAGTATAATAAAATAAGTAATGTTATGTGTGACATTTTTACACACATTCCTACTTTTATACACGTTTTAATAGATTTAAAAGTGCACTTGTGTGTGTCTGCCTTTTTTATTGATCAAGTGATAGAGGTTTATATGACTTGATATGAGCTAATTATTTATTTAAAAAGGACAAACCAAACCATTCTCGAACGTGACTTTGTTCTTTGTGTGACTGAAATGTAGGCAATAGCTATGTTTCCATCCAAAACTGCAAAACTGGAATATCGCATAAAAGATGTGCGAATAAAGCAGCTTTTCCATCCAGCGAGTTAAAGAGAACAAAATCGTCACTTCCTGATTAAATGGGCGCCAAATATCAACAGTAAAAACAGAATTTACAGTGGTAGAAGAAGCTGCGTCAATCTTATCTTTATTTAATAAATGTAGGCTACTTGCGCCTCAGAAGACAATGCTGACACACAATGAACACTTGGGGGCGTTTGAAGCCATGAGATGCGGAGAACTGACGCTCTTGACACATTACAGATGCTCTGGAGGTCATTAATAATATAATAACATTAATACTGAAATGGTTAAGGCGTTTTAGAATTACCAAAACAACATTTAAGATGTGTTACAGTGTGCTCAGCCTGCTGGTTTGTCCATTTACACATATTTTCATCATCATATGATCTCTTATAACTAATCTTTTTTTAATGCACATACTGTAAATTGTTCAGTAAAAGTGTTTCCATCTAGTTTATGCACATCTTTTCTATCGAATAAAAGTTTATCCTACCCAGTTATGCGCATGTTTTTTATGCGTATTTTTTAAAAGTTATGTGCATCATGACGTTTCCATCAATCGTTTTTATGCGCATCTCCAAAATGAGCATAAAAATAGGTGGGTAGAAACGTAAGACTAAGGCGAGAAATACCGCTTCATCTTTAAAAAAGGGGACAAGACCCACAGAAACTCAGAGTTTAGAGAATAAAACCTGCTCCTGACCAGGTTAGATTCACAGAGTAAGTTACCACAGTAACTGACTCTGAGTTAAAGTTACCTTTCTTTCAGAAACAGGCTTGACTTACCCTGCTTTCTTGAGTTTAACAAACCTGCCATTTTGAAACGGAAAACCCAGAGTTTCTTTCATTTCAGGGTTAAAATACTCTGAGTTTTCACTTAACCTCCTTTCTGAAACGGGTCCATTAAGGTTTTATTTATAATACTCCCAAAATCATTCTGCAGAAATTCTTTTAACAAAATTTTCGGCAGGAGTAGCAAAAAACATCCGCAGATTCTGTCTGGCCCTAGTAATGAGCTATATTTCAGCTTCATCCGAGTCTGTCTCTATCACTGACTGCTGTTTATCTGATGTAACCATAGACTAGAAGATATAGACGTAGTATCAGCAAAGAGAATCATCAACAGGCGACACTAGTTTGCTATTTGGGAAACAGCCACTAGATGCTGCTAGTGTCGTGCGGCATCCATTTTGGAATGAAAATTCCTATACAACAGCACGGATAACTAACATTAGACAGAATGAATAAAAAAATTGAGTTAAATATTATACTAATATGCTCTTAGCATAAATGAGTACACCCCTTTGAAAAGTAACATTTCTCTAGTAGTTGTATGGATTTTTAATGACAGCACTGAGACTTCTATGCATGGAATGAACAAGTTGGCTTCATTTTTGCATTCATCTATATTTTCTATTCTTAAAAAAAAGACACCTCTTTTAGGGTTGCTCAAAGAGATGCTAAACTTAATGTCTCTTCAGAATTCCACATATGTGTTTAACTAGATTCAGATCAGGAGACATATTTATAATAATATAACATATTAACATATTTTACAAAATACAAATACAGCTTTATTATTCTTTCTTTAACAAACAACACTGTAAAAATACTATATTATAACATAATACTGCAACAAAAGATGTACTGTCTGTTATCAACATCCCATTTGAATGTCATCTTAAGTTAATATACCATGCCAGTATTAATTTGTATTATGCTATAGTGCGTAAATTATTAAATTAAAATAATTTAAAGTAATTTCACCTAAACGTGACAGTTTCAAGAAACCAAGTATGGTTAATAAATTAAACATTAAGTCTGTTAACAATTAAAAGTGCTAATGATCACCAGTCTTGTGATTGTAAGTGTTGTATTGTCGTCTTTCAGGTTGTATCTCAGCTTTAATGCAGTTTTTAAATAAATAAATAAAAAACAAAGCAGCTGCTTGCCATCGCGACAGCAATAAGATCCAATGGATGGCTTTCATTCCAAAATGGCGGAACCAAATAAGGGCAAAGAGGTGGAGCGTCAGTGCAGCTACAAACACCTGCTAGCATTTAGCTTAGAAAGCCTTTTTTTGGGAGAAACGTTTACTACTTTATTACCTGCGACTCGTTTGTGTTCTGATAACATGTGCTTGATCAGCCGGAATCAGCAGAGGTGACTTGACGACGATCAGCTAGACCTAGCTGTCACTCAAGTGGCTATGCTCTTAATTATACAGACTTAATAAAATGTAATACACATGAAACGGATGAGTTAGAAAAAAATTCAATTGTCATGAAGGGTAATATTGGCTAAATACACCCAAACTGCCTTTTTGTACCAGGATGTAAGCATGTTTTTATCAGCTGTAAAACTGGCAAATGTAGCATTGCAATCAGTGAGTATCTGAATTTCTTGTAGCCAACCCCCAAAGCAGAATCAGTTACTTCCATATTGGCTTCACGTGGGGGAGCGGGAAGTTGCCGCTTGAATGTAACACAGGAAAAGCAAACAAGCACGTGGTGGGCGGGTAGAAGCAACTCATTTGCATTTAAAGCCACAGGCTACAAAAACTGCTATGCTCTACTCAGACACCAAAATTGGCAGATTGTGGAGGCTATAGTAAATAATCTGATGGGTATTTTGAGCTGAAACTTTACAGACACATTCTGGGGACACCAAAGGCGTATCTTACATCTTGTAAAAGGGGTCAAATATGTGCTTTTAAGCAGAATTAGCATGGCAAGCTGATTGAGAGTCAAACAACAAGTATGGAATTTATATATTTTTTCTCCTCATTTAAGCACTCAAGTTCAGAGAAAGACCACCAGTCCAAAGAAGGTGATTGAAGATTACCAAAACAAACATTTTTTTCCAGTGGATTAACCTGCACAGATTAATTATTTACCTTAAGAATAACAACGTGAGCTAGCAAATAAAGCATTGTAAATTCTGATTTGAAGCAGACTTTAGGAAAACCCAAATGAGTTCTGGACCCATAGCACATTGTTAAGTGACTGTTCGATTTAATTGTAAATTGTTTACTTTGAAGGAAATCTGAAGTTATTATAGCAAAGTATTTATATTAAATAAAACCATGTTGCACAACCTAGATGCACAAAAGGCCATTATCTAAAATCATTCAAGTTGCTCTAAAAAGATACACCCACCAAAGACCGGGAACTGGTACAAAAAGGGGCTTTCCTGAAAATTATATGTTTCCCTCCTTCAGTTTCTTGTTAATAGAGTTTGATCATTTATACTTTGTTTGGTGTACTGACGGAGTATGATTGCGTGCCCAGGAGCATGTAAGTTTGCACGTAATATCTTAGATAAGACACAATTATGGAATGCTTTTTCCTGGTTGATTCTCAGCAGTAAACAATACACCACAGCAATTCACTTTGTTGTCTTGACTCATTCATTTTTGTAAATGAGACAGGAGGTATTTTTAGAGCTTCTGAGTTATGCGATATGATTTATGTTAACTGACTGTTTAACTTAACTAATAGACTGTAAAACTCTGTATGCCTCAGCTGTATTGGCGATTACTGTGGCTCAGATGAATGCTTATAATTATTCATACGATTTATTATTTTGCATTCAGTTAATTGATTTACTTTGGGTCTTTTCTTTAAGTTGTTATATTAAATTGTCTGGCTTCACTTTTCAGTATGGCACACTTTGGTTACAATGTTTAAGTCCAAAATATATGTCAATTTATTTGCTTAGAGTAGCATGTGCTGCCTTTTAAACTATATATATTGGAATTTATATTATAATCATATTGTATTTGACAATGGGAAAACACAAGTGGATTTATGTGCAATTTAAATGTCATGTACCTGATTTAAAAAGCTGCTGGAATTGTTTTATCCCCTGACACATGCACTTGCAAATGTTTGCAAATCGTTGCGTGTTGTTTTTGTGCTTTCCGAAGGGCTCATCCTATTCCATAATCCCTTTGGAGGGTCATGCTGAAGGCATTTAGGGCACAGTGAGGCATCCCTCTAAATTGAACGAAGTGTGTGACCACAAACACAAAGGATCATGGTCCAAAGTGTCCATCAGTTGTATCCTTCAAAATACTTAATTCCTAAGGGCCCTTTGAAGCGGCCAGTTTTGATCACTTTGCAATTTGAATGGCCACCATCTTGAAGTGTCATTCCAAACCAAACCAGTATTTATAGCATTTAAGAGAATTAAAATGACTTACTTACAATTTCCATTTCACTTAACAAGAAAGCACTCAAAACATTTTCACAACCTTTAATATGTATAATCTATTAAATCTCTAAACTCCTGTTAACACATTGTTTTGCCTTCTTTACTCTCAGGTTCTTTTCTATTATATATCAATCCTCAGATCAGATGACCTATTGATATATCTTTAAATTTTGTTTGATTTCTGTTGTTTTTTCCTATAGTTTCTCTTGTTTTACATTTTTTATTGGCACCATTGTAAATAATCTAATGATTATTATTGTAAATGATGTGTACCAAATGTATAATTCTGTTATACAATAAATGTTCAATAAAAAAAAAAATGGCGGCCATGTTTTTTCCACTGCAAAGCAGCCTTTGGAGGGCAAAATGTCTCATTTGAAACACCATCTCTATTATTTCTTTTTCTGATGTTTATTGATGATTGGCACAGCAATTTAAAAGGCACCTAGTCGATTACAATGTGAAGCACAAAATGGCAGAGAAATAGAAAAACAACCTGTGTGTTCCAAATGGAATTTATTGCCCTCCAAAGAGTTAAAACCAGTTCTGGCCAGCATATTGAAGTGTCATTCCAAATCAAAAAGCTCAAAACCAAAAAATGTTACTTGGTGTAACTTACTCTTTCATTTAAATAGGCACATCTCTATGCTCTAAACCTGGAGTAATCAAGTTCAGAGAGCAAGGAGACCACATTCACAGCACATAAAATGTGAAGGGACACGAAGTCGTCTTCTGAACAAGATTTAAGAAAAAATATGGAAAATTTAGGGGGTTAAGTGGATGACCACCTTGAAATAACGCATTCATACTTGAGTATTAAACTGAGCAGCATTAAATATAGGCCAATGTTAAATTGGAATATTTTTGTCACGA